>NW_006800362.1:118891-280621 GCF_000485575.1 Poecilia formosa
TTTGAGTTTTATTTAGAAAGCCTGTTTTGTTGTAGACTTGCTCTTGTCACACACCTGGCCTTTGCTTATTGCGCCTCACCTGATCTCTGTTATTCATTATCTCCCCCTTAGTGATTGTGCTGCCCGAAACCCAATTTGCTTTGCAATTCCACCTTGTCAGTGTGATCCTACATCTGCTCTGCTTGCCCCTTTTTGTTTAGGTTTGCAGTGTTGGCTGCATATTTATCGTTCTGCCCTGCAGTGATTTGTTTTTGTTGATAAAAAGAAGTTTAGTTTATTCTTCACCTTCTTGCCTCCTGTCAGAAAGTCCACTCATGGGTCCTCCTCCACACTGAGGTTTGACAGAATCACTAAGCTAACACCGGTGTAGCTTTGTTTCAAGCTGTTTAGTTGAGATCCATTTGTTGCATAGCACAGAAATTTCGTAGCACCAAACGGGTCCTGAAACCCACCGAGGGACAGTTATATAGCCTGCTCTGTAATGCAATATGAAGCACATTGTGCGTGCTCCGAAGCTTTCAGGAACAAAGCTGCTCACTGAGCCCTCATAAAATGATAAAAGTGGTTTATATGCTGAAATCAATCCTGAGACGAGCTTTCCAAAACACAACAGAAGTGATCAGTCAAAACATGAGGTTGGACAGAGTCTGATTCGGTCCCCGTGGAGCCATGTACTAATATTTTCTTTGCACATTTTCGACTTGTTCTCACTTTGCAGGTCATATCAGTGATGAACTTTGCGATGTCCAGACTGAATAATGCACTCAAGGCAAACAAATAAGTTCAGATAGAATAGCAGCACATCTCTGCTTTACAATATTGTAAATTAACAGAAAATGTTCTGAGAAATCTGTAATATAATGGACATTTGACGTAAGCATATCTTGTTTGTGCATATCCCAGTAAGGATAACAATGCAATCAAGTTAAGTGAGCAGAAATGACCTAAAATAAAATTGAAAGAAAATTGCTTCTCTTGAACATATTTATTTTTCATGTTCCCTGGAGATTATACATGATTGAAAGTAATGCATTTCAGTGGTTCTTAACCAGAGGATTACAGCCATAAATATTATATGAATACGTCTTCCTCAAAGTTAATGTAATCATTGAGTACACCGTCACATTACATCTGGGTCTGAAAGGATTTGATCTCTTTCAGTGGTTATGGGTCACGCAGTAATGTTCATTACTTTGATGTTCTGGACAATAAAAATTGATCAAAGGTAATCTGAAGCTTCTGATGTGACAGTAAACAGGATCTTTTTGTAAATGTAGATTCTAGTTATTGGTGTTTGTAGAGATTTATTGTGGATTTGGACAGTTTCTTTAATGAGGTATGTTTTTCTTCCATAGCTTCAGGACAAGCTCTGTATGTGCACCATCTAGTATTTTTATAGCCATTTCTTCTTTGTAAACTTTTGGGGAATGCAGAAGGCAGGCCACAAATGACCCGAAGTCATGCAGGAGGGGACAGAGAATGATGGGCTGTCTGGGATGGAGAGAGGGCCCAAAACATTTAGTGCATTAAGAACCTTGAGGGGAACTATATTATGTTGCAACTTGTAGTAAGACTTATGGTGGAGGGGAAAAATTGAGTGGACAATCTCTGATCGTTCTGTTTTTCACCCAAAAACACATAGTTGCCACCATGCTTTTGCTGCAATGCAGTTGAATTTGTCGCTCAGTCTAAAAGGCTCTCAATAATGGTGTCTTACTTTTGTATCCCAAACACATCCGGCTGCTTTACATGTCAGCATTTCTCCTGAAAACTGTTAGATTTTGCACAGCACACGCTTGAATGAAACAATCAGATTAGAAAACTCTGGGTCAAATGCTTTTGATAAGGGAATTTCTGAATGTTGTACTGTTTTACGTTTAAGAACGCACATCTCATTACAATTTGATATCAGCTGATACAATTTGATGGCAGCTTATGAATTGACTCCGCTTGCTTATAAGACAAATCTGAGAAATGTGGCACAAGGAGTCTGGTTGGTTCTTATTTAGTCACAGATTAAAGAAATACCTCACCTCGAATTTGTTTGCTTCCTCAGGCAAATGCATCTCATCTCTAATTGAGGGCCTCTTACGACTCACTGAGTCAATACACACGGCTTTAATACTCAAACCATTATTATTTCAAATCATTGTCAAAAAGGCGGGATAAATCATTGACTTATGCCCCGTTAATGCTGGAAAATTGCTTCATGCATTTTGCGTCACTGACAGTTAAGGGCCCGAAAACAAGTGAAGCTAATGGCGTAATCTGGCTGCGACCACTCTGTTCCTCAACGCCGCCTCTCGACTCTGCTCCCGGCTTAGACAAACAGGCTCATCTGCACTGGATCATTTGCCGTCTCCTGATACGCTGCAGTTCATAGGCAATTATCTCTCTCGATCCATTATCGATTACAGTGTTATCTTACTTGCATTGCTTAATCTTTTGGCACAGTATAATAGTTGCTCACGTCGGGCCTCGGTGCAAACTGCTTAGCGCCGAGAACATTGGTTAGGATGGATGGATGCTCATTTGTGTGTAAATGGTTGCAGTTTAACGTCAGACTGATGCAGAATATATTCAGTGTCAAGCAGAGGGCATGGTTGACTATATGTGTTATTGTTCCAGGTTAAAGCTGGGGAAAAGCAGAGTGTAGTCCAAGGGTTCTCTAACTTGATTTTCAAAAGTCTAAATCTGATTTCTAGATAAGATGAAATGCCTTGAGAGCAAATATTTTTTATGAAGTTTTCTCCCAACATGCAACTTACTGCTTTCAGTAAGCTTCTGAGATCTGGGTCTTGATGAACAATGCTTGATTTTTCTTTCTTTGTTCCGTCTTTTCTGTTTTCATAATTCTACATTTTATAAAGCAAACAGATTACTTTATATAGAAAAAAACAGCTCTTGTTTACAATTTCAACAATTCAGTGGTATAATAATCCAAAATACATCTTCCAATGTAGACTTGAAGCTCTGATTATTTTGGATCTCCTCTGAAGGTTAAAGTGGGTTTTAGAAAATTGCTATAATGTTCTACCTGCATCTTACCCAAGGAGCCACCTTTATAAAGTGAACTTCAACAGGGAACCTATTAAGATTGAATACTGATTTAGTCTGATGTTTTTCTCTTTTCTCTTTTTGTTATTCTAGTTGGGTCAACAACTTTGGCCATGAAGGTCTCGGCCTTCTTCTGGAAAATCTGGAGAAGCTTCTGGACAAGAAGCAGTAAGTTCACATGTCCACCTTCTAACCTCTGTGTCATTATCTAAAACCAGACCCTAACTAGGATGCCATATCAAAACTTACTAATTTTTTACTTTTTTTTTTTTGTAGGCAAGAGCAAATTGATAAACGCATCCAGCATAAGCTAATCCAGTGCTTAAAGGCTTTCATGAACAACAAGGTTTGTATGACTTAACATTAGATACCCTTAACTTATTCTTTCATTCATTCTTTCTTTCTTTCTTTCTTTGTTTCTTTGTTTCTCTTTCTTTCTTTGTTCCTTTGTTTCTCTTTCTTTCTTTGTTCCTTTGTTTCTCTTTCTTTCTTTTTCTTTCGTTCTTTGTTTCTTTCTTTCTTTCTTTGTTTCTCTTTCTTTTGTTCTTTCTTTCTTTCTTTCTTTCCTTTGTGTCCTCTGTTTCCTTTGAATTCCTTCCTTCCTTCATTTCTTCACTATATCCTTGCATCCTTCTCTTCTTGTCTTTCTTTCTGTTTGTCTTTCTGTCTTTCCTGTTCATTTGACTACGTATTTTAAGTCCGCCTATTGTAAAAAATATATACCATTAGTTTGCAGTGGACTTTAGCATTTCATATTTTGAGGTGAATGCAGCGGACATGGAGCTCTGCAAAGCTGAATCTGGAGAAACGTTTGTGCAACTTCGGTAAATGTGTAAAATTAGCACAGGTGGTAAGGTTTCCAACCTTATTTGCATCTTGTTGTTCACCGGCTGGGGATAATGAAGCAGTAAAGTGGAGCTAATTTCACCATTTAAAGTTTCTGAACTTTTAATTATCCCCTTTTTGGGAAAGTCTTCCTCCTTTCTTGAAGTGGCCCACATTTCAAGGTTAGATGCACTATTGATATTGCTGCTTGTGGAGCTAATCCCCCACACATGGTCATCGGAACCCAGTCCTCCAATTGTGCTGAGACTAAAATGTGCAGGAGACTATACGTATTCGTCCCTGCAGTCCTGTCCTGAATTAAATCAATTTATCATCCTTGCCGTTTTCTCCCACAGCCTTAAAGTGTACCTCTTTAAAAGAAGATTAAGTCTAAGTATGACTTCATACATTACAGCTTTTTGTGTAATTTATATTTTACTCAAAGTGAAAGTTCTCCATGAATGTAAATGCTCTCATTAACTTACACCCAATGGAGCTGCTCTCTATCTTGGCTCATCTCTTCTGTGTTTTACAGTATGGACTGCAAAGGATCCTGGGAGACGAGCGGAGCTTGTTGCTGTTGGCAAGAGCAATCGACCCCAAACAGACCAGCATGATGACGGAGATCGTCAAAATTCTCTCCGCTATCTGCATTATTGGTGAAGAAAACATGTAAGTTGATTGTGCTGAATCTGATCAGTTCTTTCAGTAATCTGGCAGAAGCCAGCCACTCTTCTCCACAGAGAGTCTTGTCAGATAATGAGATTGTCGCAGTTTTAAAGGTCAGAAGCATTGGTTTTATTTGTAGGTCTGCAGAGTTCCATTAATAAAAGGATGTTAATAAAATCTGACTTGGACGATCTACAGTGTAGAGGGAAAAAAAGGCACTAAAAAGTACATTGATACAGGGTCTAATAAGTTTGAATGGTCTAGAGAGACTCCGCTAGAAGATATCCTTACTCCAGGGAAGTTCACAGATAGATACTAGGTGGTGCTTGACCCTTTTTCATCAGCACAAAAAATGCCCTTTCTGATTTTTTTTTTTTTTTTATAGTGTATGGTGTGTGGCCCAAGGTAGCATTTCTGAATTTAAAAGCCTATTTAATCAGTTGCTCCACTTTTTTTTTTTAAATTCTGCCTGATGAGACCCCAACTTCTCAAAGGCTTCACTACTTTATTAGAAAATTGTATTAGTTTATTTTGTAATGAGCACTAGTTACATAAGTTTCTCAAGAATCTTTTGTTCATTTTTTGTGAGTGCATATACTTGTGGTTTCCACTACAATGCCCTGCATAAGGTGTCCTTTTTTTCCCTATCATTTAAGCATCTTTATTCCAAAATGTATGAGAAACTCCATACCAGGGATGATCAACATCTACAAGCCAGAGCTCGTCTTGCTTTGGTCTTGAGCTGCAAAACCTACATGACACATCTTAAACAACTTTTCTAATAAAGTTGAATAATACCTGCTGCATAAAATAGTCAGTTTTATGGTTAATGAGAGACTGTCATCATTATTTTTAGGTGTGAAAACAAACAAAAATCCCCATCAAACTTTAGAAGGAAATGATAAAAACAGGCTTTAAACTATGTGGGTATTGCTCAAAACCTGTAAAAGCGTTGCTAAAATGTGCCTCTTTTAAATTAATATATTACTAATATAAAGCGACTATTTGTGTTTTCGTGCAGGAGCGAGGATTCGTGCTGTTCGGTTGTGTGTTTTAGGTTATTACGCTCCATTTGTCTACCTGCAAAATCATGTGTTTTCACCACCGCTCTGCTGATGGGCATTCTTCAAAGCCTTTCTTTTTCCTTTCTTAAAGAACGAATAAGCTTTGAGTATGCATCCTTTTAAAAGTAAATCTATATTAATTGTTAAAGAACTAATTCCAGGCTGGTCAAATCAATACGTGTGTGTGGTTTAGTGCTTTCTGTTGTAGTCTGACAGTAAGGGATGCACTTTGTCTAAACAGCAGGATATATTTTAGTGGTACAGCCCTTTAATTGCTTGTGTTGCCATATCATTTTTCAGTAAATCTTAGCTGGTGTGTAAGCTGAGCCAAACTGTTTGAAATCTGTGCTGAGGACAAAAATAGGAAGTCATTGTGCATCTTTACTCTGCTTACACCTCTAATATTGAACAGAAAGGATGGAAAATACTGCTGTCGCTGTTCTTTTCCTCTAAGTTTATTTATATGTTTTAGAGAGATTACACACCACTGTTAATATCCATGCTGTGTTTATCCACTGTGAATCATCATATATCTACAGATAACCCCAGTGCAAAAACCACACTGTTTGGTGCAGCATTGTCCGTTTACTGTGGACACGACTTGCTTGACAGCCTTTAAATTGGAGTTATGCGAGCGTTTGTTGTTTCCCACTGGGCCGGACTAGAATAACAACAGCTCAAAGTCAAGTCTTTATGTAGTCAAGGAAGTAAACAAACCCACATTTTCCGTTAAGAAAACAGCTGAGTTTAGCAAATGCGTCCTACATTTCTGACCATCTGAAATGGAGCTCTGAGCTCGTCATTTTCATGCTGACTAAACAATTTCCAGAACAGGTTTCATGTTGCAGAGAATAAATTAGTTTTTTTTTTTTTTTTGTTTTTTTTTAATTCCAGAGAGTTTAACTTTGTCTTCACAGTTGCTGGTTTCAAAAATTAAATATCATGAACTTCTACAATATGTAAAGCTTTCAAACTTTGGCTTAGGACAGTGAAGGACATTTTAGTGTCGCACGTAGCAATTATTTTCTGAGTTTGTGATCTAAAATAAAACACAATTTGCTTGATTTTTAGTTAATTGGTCAACCTATTGGGAATTTATTTACAGTTTCCTCAGTCTTAAAATCAACAAATTAAGGTTATTTAGACATAAATCTCTGAATTTAACATCACTAAACATTTTTCTTTTGTTTTCATTGTTCAGGGCAAAAATATGGGACAGAATCTTGACTGGTTAGATTCAGGTCTGATGGTAACAGTGAAAGTGACAGAATCTTAATTGCAGTGTTGTTGCTATTATAACTGTTTTTCCTCCCATTATGTCTGAACCTTTCTGTTCTGTGACGTTGGAGCTGTACAAGTTCACCCTGAACAAGAACCTAGTTCTAAGTTTGGTTCATGCAACATAAGCCTTAACCATAGTTCATCACCTGAACATTGTGGACTAAATTAACAATCCCCAAAATGATCCAATTCTCTTTTATTCATCATATTTTTATGAAATATAGTTTAAGACAAAGTAGATCATGTTGCTGTTCCAACAGGATGTTCAGCATTTTCAGTTTGGCCTTTGCCAACTTATGTACATCTATTTAATTCCCAACCTTTCCCTGTGCTCAGCAAAACCGTTTTATTTCTCCAAATTCTTTATTTATTTTTCTGTTTTAATTCTAAAACAAAATGACTGAAAAGTCCTAAACTTCTTCAAAGTTTTTGTTCCTCTGGGAACAAAAACTTAATGATGATGTTGTTGTTGTTGTTCCAAAGCCAAACCAATGTGTGTTGATTTGGCTTTGAAACAACTTTGCTGCTTGGCAATGCAGTTAATAACATTTTCTGCAGCTCTAGAATCACTGAATCTATTACGCGCATAAAAAGCCTGAATGAGGAGTACTTGCATAATTAACTAATATACTTTGCAATATTGATGTTGTGTACAGTGAGATCAATTTACAATCTATCAATTGAGACTTGAGTGTTAACTTCATATTTATTAAAGGTTCATTAAAGGTTCAGGTTTATTAAAGAGGCGGTCTCAAACTTTTGTCTTTTAGATCCAACTACAGATATTTTAATGTTCTTACAAACCTGAATAAAAATGGCTAAGATTGCCTAGCTAATTCAAAGCTAAGGTGCCAGAGCTTTGTGTCAGTCTCCTCTCCTAACTAGCATCAGGTCATGTTTCAGTGACTTTATCCCCAAATGTTGCAGTCACGCTAAGAATGTCTCTTAAAGGAAATAATAATAAAGAATTGTACAAGAATGAACATTGCTACATAATGGACAGTTCCTCTGAATTTCAGTCTGTAGGAGTTTAACAACACAAAATCAAGGTTTCTCAGGCCAACCAAGATAAAGAAGTTATCTGCTGAAGTGAGCAAAATGTTGACATATTACAGATCACAACTCAAGTGAACTTGTGTTCAACTTACAACAACTTTCGCAGGTAGATGCGCTCGAGTCATTAATCAGTGCGCTGATGCGGTTAATGAGTAAATTAGTTGTGTTCAGTTCAGTCACCACATAGGTGGGGTATAAACACACATGCATCACTGCTCTTCTAATCTTATAGTGGTGGTATGTACCTCTCTGTGTCTCATGATACTTTATTCACTCACACCAGTCACTCAGATAATTTAAAAATAGGTTGAACAACAAGATCTTTGCCACGATGATATCCGTGCTATAAAATGTCCGGATCTTGTGGAAGTGACAGCCGAAGGAGCTGAGGTGTCGTCTTTTTTCTTTTTTCTTTTCCTTCTTCTCCGAAACTTCTCTGCCAACTGGTGCTGAGAATCTGACTCATGTTAGGCACCGTTTTTGGCTGACAGCATCAAAAGAGAACACGACAAGTTAAGCAGATCTATCTCGCCTGTTTTGTAGCTACGTCTGAACTGGCTTTAAAGCTGCTCAGTATGCAGCTCGTCATGTTTTCAGTGACTTTGTAATGTCTATCACAGGGTTCTTCCATTTATCTCCATGTAAGCCTTACTCTGCACATGCGGTCCTATTGGTCAGACATGATGTCTGCTAATCTCAAAGGTAGTGGAGGATGCAACAGCAACTGTGTCTGGTATGTTTGATTAAAGACGTGCATTGCAAAAGTCTTCATACCTTTTGAACTTTGTCACATTTTAGCATGTTACAACCTGGAATTTGAACGTATTGTTTTGTACATTTTGGCTGAAAGACAAAATGCTCTTTTCTTTTGGGGAGCAGTAACATTTTTCAACTCCTGTAGGTTTGTATTTAGCACCCTGAGACAAATCTTTGGAGACACACCTTTCTGTCAAATTAATCCTTTGAATTATTGATGACAAGGAACACAAACTAAGAAATCACTTCAACCCTGTGGGTACCCCTGACTGGACCTATGTTGAGGCATCCAGAATTTCAAGAAAACTCAACTCTGTCCACCGAAGGAGGAAAGAAGAAGAACATTGTCATTCCATATGGGGATTCGGTATCTGAGAAACTAATACTGCTTTTTTTCCAAGCATAATATTCTTGTACATTATAAGAGTAGAAGAGTAAAATTATCCTGTCAAGGTCTGTAGTGTATTTACATCTCAAGAACAAGGAAAATTTGTTTGAAGACAGACAGACAGCGATCTGACAGTTTAGATCAAAGGCAAAACATCTTCAAGAAATAATATCATTCGATTAGCTAACCCAGTGGTTCCCACTTCCCTGCACGTATTAGACATGTCTCTATTCCAGCATTCCTGATTCACATGACCAAATGACCTCCTCTGCATGGCATCAAGTACTGCAGATCGTTGTTTCTCATTGAATCTGCTTCAAATCAGTGAAATTTGTAACAGCACAAAATGTGCAAAGTTCAAAGGGTATGAATACTTTTGTAGGAACCTGGGGCATCGCCTCAGTTTTCTTTTCTGGAAAACCAAGGGGAAGATGTTTCTCAAAACCATTTATGCCAATTTTTCTGGCTCATTATTTACCTAATATGGATGTGAATTTTATCTGAACATTCAGAGAATTGCTGAAAGGACATTAGTTTACTTCTGGTTTAGTGTGTGTTTGTGACAACGAACATGTTCTCAGTTTAGTCTTAAATGATTAAGTAATCTAAAATGAGCTGCCTTGAGCCCTTTTGAACACAAATTTACTTGGACCTTTCAAATAGCTTTGCTTTCATATTACCAAATACATTTATTACAAACGCTTTAATAGGCCGCATTTGCAGCAAAAGCCTATCGTTTTGTTCAAGCTTCCCTTAACAACAGCGAGATCGAGTCCAAATGGGATTTAACATGAGTGAAAAAAACAATCAGCTGCACTGACCAACACACGAGAAGAGACCGGTTTTGTTTGAGCTTTAAATTGTGAAGAAATGTCCTGTCGTTAGAGGTTTTAAAACTGTTTGTTTGCTTGCTTTTTCCCCAGCCTGGATAAGATTCTGGCTGCCATGACGATTGCTGCAGAGAGGAACAATAAAGAGAGATTTGCTCCAATTGTGGAGGGACTGGAGAACCACGAGGCCCAGCAGCTGCAGGTGAGTAATTAGGCACGCACACAGCACAAACAAAAACAACAAGCAGCGCGATGATCCAAATACCTCAACACTGCTCTGCTGTGATGTGATGCAGTGGAAAATAATTGATTGGAAACCCAAAACTGAGATTAAAAGAAGTATTGTAGGAAAACTCCTGGTTTATGTTATGCACGGTGGACGCAGAGCGGGCCCAGTGTACAGAACGTGTCATTTCTTCAAGATCCTAATGGGAGCAGACATGACTCAAATTGACAGTTTTGCCACTCTGTGCTGTGTTTGGTCCATTTATACCTCCACCTCGGCTGTATTACCACATCTTTCATTGCTTCTGTCTTCATGTCGACTCGTCCACATCAAGCTCCCCCTAGGACATGACAAGATGTGATCAGGGGGCTATTATAATCAACTCAATGCTCCATTGCCACTTCTTTGTTAAAAGAAAACACCTGCCTCATTGAGCACCTCCACTGAATGGCTCCTCTCTTTTAGCAAACCCATAAAAAAGATGAAGTTAAAGAAAGATATTGAGTTTGTCTTTCTTTTTTTGTCATATTTCCCCTTCCTCTCGCTGTTTCTGCTCATCTTTTTCTTCTTTTTTTTTTCTCACAACCCACAAATACTTCCTCTTGCTTTTTTCTATGTTGCTGTCAAGTTGAATCTCGGAGGACTCTGTGAGAGGCCAGCAGAGCAGCGTACCTCTCCTCATTTTCACCAGTGTTCTTTAGAAACAGGAAAACAACTATCTAACAGCAACAACAACACCACTCAAAGCTCTTTTTTTTTGTCCTTAAGAGTCCAGAGCAAGGAATTACTTAAGGAATTAGATTAGCTGCAGGGCATGAGAAGTCATGAAAAAAAAGTCATGAAAGAAATTGATGAGGCGGGCGGCGGAGGAGAAACAAGATATTCTTTTATTAGTAGCCTGTTGTTTTTCCTTTAATTTTTGCCATTAATGAAATGAAGCTCTGCTAATTGTGGAGTAAATTAAAATGCTTTGCTGATACAGGGGTTTTGGGGAAATTAATAGACTTTAAATCCAAAGGCCGTGATGTTCTGCACAGCTAGACTTGGCTAATGTGATTAAAATGTGTTTTAGTGTAGTTCAGGCTACAGCTGAGCAGGAAGGGAACTCCCCGTTTCAAATTTCTTACATTTTCCAGCTATTAGTAGTTTAATTACAATTATGATTTCTAATCAAGGACTTAAAATTTTTATGTCACTTTTAATGTAACATCATGAACAAATAAACTGAAAATTCCCCAGATTTTGATAAAAATAAAAAAACACTAGGTTACGTGAGTGAAACTAGTGATCCGGGTTGATCCGGCTGATTCTAGTGATGTGATGCACTCAGACCAGAACCTTCAGAGACACATAAAGAACCAGAACCAAACATGAAGAAGCAGCATTCAATTCCCATCTAATCTGGAACAAACATCCAGAAAACAATTCATTTCAAACATCCCATTGCTTAGAGCTCCCTTTGATTAATAACTGGAAAATAGATTAGTTTTAGTCTGGATTGTGACTTTCCACTACTTTCCTTTATCCTGCTACTCTAATGTATTGTTTCTTTTTAGATGTATTCAGTGTGTTATGTTTTTATCATATAAACCACTTTAAGCTGCCTTGTTGCTGAGATTTACATCCTTTAACTAAACTGTTAATTTACAGAGAGGCAACAAAGGATCAAAATGTTTTCCTATATAAATATTTTTATATACATATTTATGACAAAGATCATTTCTGTAGGGTACAATAGGCAAATATACCCAGATCCAAATATAGTGATGGATTTAACTCAAACAACACTGAAAGGTGGTTCAGCAAAGAGTTTGTTCAAGGGTTACCAATTTATTTCACCTTTACGTTTTTATACTGTTGTTTAGCTTTTCAGGTCAAATTATAGAGGGCAAGTGTCACATGAAAGCCGGCAACGGTTTTAAAATGATCTGAAGGTGTAATTTTTTCACCTAACATTTTAACTGATAACTTTTGAGATGTGCTGAAACAGCAGGGACGTTTTTTTGGTGGTGGTTCTAAGTATCATGCAAGCAGAACTACCATGGGGAGTTCATGGTGAAATTGTAAAAACAAACTAAGTAGGGAAATCTACAAAAATGCGGCAAATTCAATTTAAAGGTTAAAAAACAAAATTTGCATCAAGTGAAAAAAGCAAAGCAACATATAGACTATCCTAGAAATTTAGATGTTTAAATAAAAAAGTCTTTCTACTCTGTTATTCTATTTCTATGTAATATGGAAAAGGTGTCCAACAGTATTTTTGTATAGAAAAATCAAACAGGAGAATGGAAAGCATTTGTATTTCCAGACTTCTTTCTCTTCCCTATTGTTTGGAGATGTTTTGCAACCAGTAATTTTCTTCCTCCCTCCATCCTAGCCTTAACTTTCTTCTTTTTGCAGATTACAAATTTAAACCCTGTCTGCTGTAGAAATGTTTCCCATAAATGTATAATGTGTTATGACATTCGTATTTTAAGTCTAACTCAAAGGACTGTGAACTTTAGAAAGTTCAGTCCGGAGAAGTCTTTAATTTTTCCATGAAAAGCTTGACCATATCCGAGTATATTCTTTCTATAGCTTCATCAGTTATTCTTGTTTTCCTCATCCAGTTCTTCACACTAAGACAGATTTTGGCCCAGAGGTGCTCAAACTGACAGTGAGAGGAAGCAGCAGCAGAATACAAGGTTTTAAGTCCAAAAAACGGACATGACAGCCCCAAAGAATCAGCTCAGCTGTGACTCTGATTAATAACACATAACAACATTGAGTGTAGGGTCAAGGTTTAAGAAGTCAGCATTTCCGATTTTGTCCATGGGAATCCTTCAGCCTTTTATCGATTGTCTGTCAAAGGAAAAGTGCCTCATCTGTGGCTTGCTCCCTAGAAACACCTTACTTCTCATTATATTTCATCTGCTATTTCCTCCTCCTAACCCACACTCATCCATCCACCCTCTCACCATGCACACAAACTCTTTTTTTCACTCTTTCTTCTTCCAATAAATCCATTAATAATGCACGTCTGGTCAATAGCCTCACAGAACTGGACTGTGTTCCTCATTTTACCTGATTCTTTCTTTACTTTTGTCCTCAGTGCTGCAGTCAAGGCTCTGAAGAGCAATAGTGAAGCAAGTACTGACTAACAAAGCACACCATTAAGCAGTATCACCTTCGTAGCTGAAGAATATGAAGATTACAGACAAGAACCAATTCATGTTTGTGAATTTCTGCATGCATTTGTTTAGTTGCCACCCCTTTTTGTTTATGTGTTGTAATTTTCTGTATAACTCATTTGTAGAATGTGAGAAGAGGAAACAGACCTGCTGAGGAAAAGTCTTCGCCCACTTCAAAATAAGAACACGAATATAAGCGGATAACTACATGAAGTTAACCAAAACTTTACCGCAAATTTTGAAGTTTATTTAACTGTTCATAAAATAGTTGAATAAACTTAAAAAAAAAAAAAAAATCAGCTCTTTTATTAGAACCCTAGCAGATTAGTAGAAGTGTGCCCACTACAGCTGCCTAAATTGTGAGAAATGCTGCCTATCACATAGAAGTGTGCAGCCAACGAGGTCATTCCTAGTCTCGCGATGTTATGTTGTTCTACTGAAGGCTCTGTTGTTGTTTTTTTGTTTTTTTTGTTTTTTAAATGAAGGAATTAAAGTTAAATGGCCAAATATACATTGTTTCTTCAAACTCCATTAATCCCATATAATAAATGACACAAAACTGTAGTCAATAGTAGATTAATCCGTTGGGTGTTGGCAGAGAAGATTTAACAAGTCACACGTTTAACTTTGCTGCTCAGCCTGCAAATGCATTATTCTTACAAATAATTACTATTCAAAGAGAAACAAACAGGCTTTCCAACGGTATGGGGATTTGCTGCCAAGTAATAACTGACTAAACACCAAGTGTTCTTACTTTTTGTGCTTGATATATTTAGACATGCACCAGTCAATTGGAAAGAGATCTGAAATGGACCAATTCCAATTTTGATCTGGGATCAGATGCTCATAAAATCATTCTTTGCTCCTGTTTCCTGTTTATCAGCACATCTGACAACAGCATTCACTTTCTTAATATTCAATATAGATCACATAAAGGTCACAAGTGATGTGATGCACATAGGGATATTCTTGTGATTTGTTTTTTTACAGTTTAATTTAAAACTACTACCTCTGTCAAAGAATATTCAGTGGCTTTTCTCTTTCATCCGGTTTAGTCTCTAAAAAGAGAAGGAAAAAAAAAAAACCGTAAAAATCTGCAATTCAGCCTGGAAAGCCAAACTTTCAGGTTCTGTTTTGCTCATATGTTTATTGTTTTATTATTTTTACTTTCTCCAGGTCGCCTGTATGCAGCTGATCAACGCCCTGGTCACTTCGCCTGACGACCTGGACTTCCGGATACATCTACGCAACGAGTTCCTCAGATGCGGCTTAAAGAAGATCCTTCCTGTGAGTCGACGTAGAACAACTGGCAGTCAGACTTAGATCAGTCCTGACTTTATTGAAGAGGAATGAAGTGACCTAAATATTCAGCGTATTCTTCATCTGCCAAACGAGATCGATGAAGAAGTTTAAGTCAGTTCGGCTAAACTTTACCTCATCAAACCAATTATTTATTACTTTGCTTCGATGAAGCAAGTCTTTTTCCTGCTTTTGCCTTTTGGCAAAATCCACTCACTGATGTGCATTTTGAATGTTAAATGTAATTGAACTAGATTTAATTATTTTTCTTTAATGATTTTTGGGAAGAAAAAAGTGGGAGTGACTGCACAGGAAAGCTTCAAAACAATTGGTGTGATTAATGGTAGCAAGGGCTTGCGGAGAGCGCGGCGCGGAGCTCGCACCTCTGCACCGCGCCGTCATTATCGGCAACCTCACCGTACACGGCTTCACACGAGCCGAAGGCGAGCGAGCTCCGGCTCATCGCTCAAACTCTCATTTGTTGCAAGTGGGGTGAACGTGTCACGGAGCCAGTTGTTAATAAGTCATCCCAGCTGCTCCTGTTGATTTTTACGGTCATTACTTTAATTATCTCCATTTCTGCCCCCTGATATGAAAGAGCCTCTGTGTACAGTCGTTTACGAATCCCACATTTGCCACTTTTATTGCCCACATTCAGCGTGACACTCCTTCATCTAATTATGAGTTATGCTCAGGAAGGTGTGTGTCTGTTGGCCAAGAAACGGTGAAGCCCGCCGAAAAAGAAAGCGCAATTTGTTTTGTTCTGATAGTCCTTGGCCGCCTGTGTTTGCCTCCCTTCTTCTTCTCCCTCCTTTACTTTTGTGTGTCATTGTGCATCTCCCTGCAAACCAGTGTTGGTTGCTGGAGACAGATGGTGCACCCCAACAGTGTGCAAGGTGATTGATACCTACAGAAATTGGGTTACATTTGGCTGTGTCTCAGCGCATAAACCCCACTGCTGATGATTCATAGGGAAGTGGTAAAGAGCAACTCTGTGTCCCCTTGTGGCTGGTACAGGTGTGCAGGAATTGGTTCTGTCTGGAGCTGTTGGCGAGAGGGTCGATGCTATCTTAGTTTTCTTTTTTTTTTTTTATTCCAAGACTGCTATTGCAAAAGTTTTTCACATTCTGTCACGCTATATCCACAAACTTCAGCATATTTAATTGGAAGTTTTGTGATAAAACACGACAAGACCGGAGGATTGCAATATTTGTATCAAATGATTTGTAGAGCCAGTTTTCAATGAAAAACAGCTGCAGATTTGTGCAAATTAGCTCAATTTTGGTCTGATTTGATGAAAATAATCTGTATACATATATTGATTGCATATGATTTAGGTCTGGACTTTGACTGGGCCATTCAAACATTATTATGCTTTCATCTTAACCACTCGGCTATGTTTAGGATTTCTGTATTTGGCACCATTCAAAGGCTTTCCCACAGTATGATCCTGCCATCACCAAAAGACGATATCCCAAAATGCGCCTTTGTGGTTTTCAGTTGCAACGTGACAGAATGTGAAGACTTTCAGTGAGGTGTAAATACTTTTGCAAGGCATTTTAGGTGAAAGATAATATAATAGCTACATTAGCCGTGTGTTTTATATTACACTGTATAAAAAACACTTTTGACTCTTAACATTTCCACTAATTTCCAGGAGATAAAAAAGACAGAGGAGCTGGACATTCAGCTGAAGGTGTTCAACGAGAACAAAGATGAAGACGCCATCGAACTCTCCCATCGCCTGGACGACATCCGTGCTGAGATGGAATATCCTTTGGTCTTTTGCGTTGCCACATGGAGGATTGATGTATATTCCTGCAGAACTAGCCGTGTGCCGGTGTGTTTCGTTGGTTTTGGTCCAGCTTTGCAGACTAAATCCTCCCCATGGCTCTGTTCATTAGAGGAGGATTAGATGAGTCAAAGCACAATATGCCGCTCTATCCCCAGACAGGTATACTCGGTAAATAACCTAGTCATCTTAACCTTTGACCTCTTTGCTCCTTTATTTGCTCTTCTCCTTCAGTCCTTTCCCTCTTCTCTTTAGTTTGTTTTTTGTCTTTTTTGTTGGCCTTTAATTGTGAAAGACATTCATGAAACACAAGAAACAAAGTATGAATTTAATATTTCTAGCATCTTAACAAGGTAATTTATTTCAATAATTCAATTCAAAAAGGGAAACTCATACTGCATGATGGATTCATGAGACATCAGTGGTTTACTGGCTTTGATTACTGGCTTACATTTAGTAACAGTTCAGTTTTCAGAGCAATTGAAATAAATTAGTATTAATTAAAGGGTCTTTTAATGCACAACTCTTATGTTACGGCCATGATTCAGTTCAAAAAAAGAAGTGCTGTATTAAAGCATATCGACAGAAAGTTTAGTGGAAGGAAACAGTGTGCTAAAATACATACTAGAAAGACGTTACACCTTACCCACAATGCCAAAAGTACCGACAATCCAGTTTAATGACCATGGTATCACTGTGCTGACTCTAACCTTTTTAGTATTTCTATGCCGTATTTTCAAGTGAAAGATTAGACACTTAAAGCCGACAAGCTGAATGGGAATATTAAAGTAACCTGGGCTCCATTATCACTTCAACAGTCCCTCAGGCTCACAGCTTCAACAATTCATGCAAAAGAACCCTTAACCAAGCATTTTCATTATGTTTCAAGAAGCTGACATTTTTATTGCTGCTTCTACCATATTTTTTCCTTCCACTACACTTTCCATTAGTTTACTTGGAAAATGGACTCTGGGTATACAGACCAGAACACAATGTTTTCCTTGGTCTTTTCTCATTTCTGACAAGCTAAATTTGAGATTTTTCATTAGATGAAAGTCATAACCATCACAATGTCTTAAAATATATGCCTCACGTTTCACTTTTTGAATTAAAATCCTGAAATAATAATGATACAAAAAAAAAAAAACCTGTCAACTATATTCTAATTCTCTGAGATGCACCTGTAGACGCACTACTCATTTCTCCACCTTTTGGCTCTGAAATCCTGGCGTGTAAGTAATAAGAGGAGCACAAATTTAGTCCTGAGTGGCAAACTTCTCCTGGCATCCGAGAGAAGAGCTCTTTAATAATTCAGAAATCTTCTCCCAGGCCATGTATGAATAGCTGACATTGTGAGCAGACGAACCAGACTCTGACATTATGTAGATGTTCGTTCCTGCTACCATTTTCTTCCACAGCTCTTGTAAGGGCGTAAAAGTGCCACCGTGAGTGACAGTTTGGTGTGACACTTGCGAGGGGAGGAGGAGTTGTGAATGTGTGCATGGAGATGGGCGGGTGGAGGTGGGGAGGTGCAGCTGGATTAATGATGTGCTTGAGCAGGTTCACAAATGAGAAGGCCCAATGTTTGTTTCCAAGGACAATGTGGTATCGATCTGTGAGGTATGGCCCTGATTGGAAAACCCAGGTTACCCTTTGTCCTTTTGTCTGCATGGAGCACGCACACACACACTCGTTTCACACATACACACACCAGCAGAACCTCTACCACCTGAGCTCTGCACATGTGTCTTGTTTCTCCCAGCGGTTTCATAAATATTAACCTGAAGAGACTCGTCTCCTCTGTCCAGCTCTGGGTCCAGGTGCTGAGGAGATGACTCCAGGCTCTAATAAATATTAATGAACTGTGGAATGGTGATTGATTGACCCCACCACTGACTGGCCTACATCACACTTGACTGCCACTCATGTTTATTCATTATTTGGAGAGAGAGCGTAAAGAGACGGAGAGAGAAACTGAGAGTGAGGAGAAAAGAGTTTCGATTGCGTGGATGAGGGGGGGCATGGAGGAGCTCAGCGTTTTACAGCAGGGTTACGTCCGAAGGTTAGTGATAGATGAACGAACCTCGGCTCTCTCCCAGGGTGAGCTCCTTCCCTCCCCACCCCCCCGTCTTCTGAAATGCAGCTGTGGTGAGGTTATAATTGAATCTCCCAGGGCTGGTAATTCTCCCAGGTAGTGCAGAGGAGAGAAACGATACTTCAGAAGAGCTTTAGTTCCCCCCTCTGTTTCTAAAAGAAGAAAAAAAATATATATATATTTAAAGCATTTTAATTACAGACACTGTTAACATTGATTTGGAGAGCGGTGAAACAGCATTTAAAAGCATTGATCTTTTCCAAACGCAGTGAGGGATCTGGCAAGCGGAGCAACCCATAGATCACGAACACGTTTCTCCGGCGTCTGTGTTTTCTGTGGCGGTTGACGACACTGTGGGTTTAAATGTTTTAATGCAGATTGTGAAGAGCTACGATTTGCGTTTAGATTTTAATCGTCTTCACTCAGAAGTGTACATACACCCATCATGAGCATGACTGTCGTCATTATTTGAGGCTTTGATTCATTTATATGAACGAAGCTTGATCATTGATAATAAAACCTGCCCAACCCTAGTAACAGAAAATGTCACTTAGCAAGATGATTAGGACCTGGCATAATTCTGGTTGGATAATCCACCTCTCTTTTTATGAAATTATTGCAAATCAAAATTTGTCTGCTTGCTGACTTGGATCCACCTTTTAGACATAAGTTAAGTAGATTTATTTATTTATTTTTTGTTTTGTTTTTTTATCATTTGGTTCAACCCTGAACACCTAATTGTGCTCAGGTTTCGATTTTCTTGCTGTTGATATCTGGGGAAATGTAAACATTTGAAGGTAGCCTTTCTTCTAAATGTTCTCTCCACTTTATACAATACAGCTGTATGAGTAGCAGTGAAGGATCAAAACAAATGCTTTCAATCAGGATGTAATGTTCATTAGGCTTAAACTTAAAGCATTAAAAGGCCCGTTAGATTTACCGGCTGCTTCAGATGTCAAGCCGTCACTGGATTCTCCTTTAAAAGCAAAGCAAAGCTAAGACACACAATCAATAGCTTTTGCAAATTTAATCGCCTGACATTTTTTCTTCTGCGTGCGTGCCAGTTTCAATATAAAGGTTTAGCCTCACATATGCATCTACCCTGCAAAAGATCAGATCCTCGAGATTTAGTTGGTGTAGAAAAGTGAAGCGTTGTGCGACTTTTTCATGTAATTAGTTTTGTATGTCTTGAAAGGTCTGGAGTGACAGGTGAACCTGTGGGAGCCTTCTTCAATGCCAGTCCCCCCTTCTCAACTTAGCAGTTTACTCTGTCACAGCTCCCCTGAGAGACAGCGGAAAAGAGAAATTATATCTCTGTTGACTTTTGTGCGATGATGCCTGTCAGAGAAGCTGAGCTGCAATCTACAAAAAAATAAAAAAAAATAAAAACATAAACGCTTCTAATGAAAACAAACTGTAATAACCTTTAAATGTTCACCGGAGTTGAATACGTTTGTCAGAATGGATGCTTTTATAGCTATCTGATTTAAGAAAAAAAAAAGTTGTTTTTCCCTTAACCTTGCTCCCTCACTGATATGAATGAAGTGTACCATCTCCTGTCAAATATGGTGAAAGACACCGCCTCGGAGACCTACTTTCTGTCAATCCTTCAGCACCTATTGCTTATCAGGAATGACTATTACATCAGGTAAGTTCTGTTTGGCTTTTACACACTGCTGGCCTTGTATTGACTGATGACCTGGTGAGGCGAGCTCTCACTCTGCCTCTATGACTGCAGATACAATACCCACAAACCCATCGTTCTCATTTCACTCTCACGCAGGCACTTTTCCTTAACGGACGCCCGGATGTCCATAAAATGTCCTCTCTGGGCTTACATCTGCCATTTCAAAAATGTAAAGGAAATTTTGAGCTATTAGCTGCATTGTCAATCACAGCAGGCCCAGACATCGGGCTAATCAGTGGTCGGCAACGTTTTGATGCCTCTCTGCTCCTAAACACCTGAATCAAAAGGCTGAATCGCCTCTTCGGCATGTCAGCAATTTTTGTAAATGCCTTGTCATTACCCATTGATTAGATTCGGGTGTGCTGGGGCAGAGATGTGTCTCAAGGTTGCAGGACAGCGGCACTGCTAACTATTATTAGCGTGCAGTCTGATAACACTGCCGTTTTCTGTATTTTATGTTTTAGATGTTGCAGCAAAATGTTCAGTAAAGGAGGCTGCACTGTGCTGTTTGTTTATAACATAAATCTACAAAAGATCAAATAAACTGTTTATTTTTTTTTTGTTTTGTTTTGTTTTTTTTAATTGACATTAGAATATGAGAGCTTTGTGGGTGAGAAACCTCCAGTTGAAATCTGAAAACTTTAAAATGGAACACCTAATTTGTTGTATTTACACAACTTACCAAACTTATGAAGTTTGGCCTGGTAAAAAGGTTGATTTTTATCCGTTTTATAACAAACGGAAAATGTTGAGAATGAAGTACAAGATGATCTCTGTGAGAAAAGGCTTACCTGGTAATCCTATGTCTTATAGAAGAATAGAAATAGAACTTCTGTAATAAATCTTATTCTGAACTATAACGTTAGTTGCTTATTTACACAAGGCAGCATTGTGTCAACCAAATTATTCGCATACTTTTTCACAGCTTTTTCTTTGTTTTTCAAGTTCAAAATTGCTCTGGTTCTCCCAAAATGAAATTAAATGTTCATACCATCCAAGTTTCTTCGGAGTCGTGACGAAGAGTCTGTCGGCCTCTGACTGAAGACTGTCGCCATATGACCCGACTGTCACGATATGCTAACTACTCAATTTCTGTGCAGCAGAGACAATATTATACAGGAACATGTCCTGGATGACATCAGGTGTTGCCAAGCACTGCTAATCCACATCACTTGCTTCTGCCTCTCCTTTTCCCGCCAGGTGTCTCTCACACTCCTTCATGGGTTTTAACTGTAAACCCTCAGATGATACTTTCTCTTCCTCTGTACCGTTTTTCCGTTAACTTTACTCAATGGTAGCCTGAAAGTTACAAACCAAAATATTGTTTGTATTTTGTCCTTTTTTCAGTCACTTCCTCCAGATTTCCACCTGCTGCAGCTCGAATCATTATCTAGGACAGAAGTGCTACATCACTGATATCTGTATGTTAAATTCTGCAAGTTTGAAGAACTCCAGCCAACACCCTTAATTGGATGAGTGTTGGCTGTGTTGCACAGGAGAAAGCAGTCGTTTAACAGTTGGTGGTTCTTATTTGTTTGCACTGTCCGGGTGATCGTTATCAGGGGAGCCGTTTCAGTCAGGACATCGTTTTGTTTTGTCGAGAATTAAGCCACTCTGAAAGCTGCCTAATGTTTGAAAAAGCAGATTAGTCAGTGACTGTAAAACGAGAGTGTGACTTATTTTAATAGAGAGGCTCTGATTAATTTCATGCTGCGTCAGAACTTTTTTGCAGAACTGCGGCTTACAAAGAGAAAGTTGGAAGATAACTTGAGGATGAGAGGAGGTGGATGAATTTACTAAAGACAAGTTGCTGTCCCCTTGGAGTCATGAATAATGCATTCCTCATCTATTCGGAGGAAGTGAGAAATGGAATTCACATTAACCATCCATGTCTACCTCTGCTTCGTTGTCCACGTTCAGCTCCTTCAGGCAGAAGCATGAAGGGATCAGCTGAACTGCTCATGAAAAATAATCTAAAGTTCTTTCAAAAGATATGTTGTGAGTTTCTTTTCCCTTCAACCGTCCAAACTAATGCAAGTATGAACTCAGAACACAGACATTACGAGTAGAAACGCATCATGAGTGAGACATTTAATTCCCTGTACATCACAGCTGCAGATTAGGGAAGATGGAGAACTAATGCAGTCCGAGCGGGTTTTTAAATAAATACTGTATTTCGATTTAAGGTTGGATGGGGTGAGTGTGAGGGAGAAGAACTCCGAATCCAGACCAATTTACGAGAAACATGAGCTTGTGTATATTATTTGTGTCCACTATGCTGGGCTTTTTCAAAGTAGTCCCACCCTTCAAACTTATTTCTATGTTCTCATGTTGCAGCTACAAAATTGAATGGAGTTTTAAGATGTTGTATACTAAAGCTTAGAGTGGCTTAATTCTTGACAAACGACCTATACAATTACAGCTTGTTGAGTGCGTCTGCCAGCTCTGCATTTCTAGAGATGGAAATTTTCAGCCCAGTTGGACTTTGACTGAGCCATTTTTCATATAAACGTCCTTCGATCGAAACTATCACTTTGCACCCTCTTGTAGTTGTAATGTTAGGTTTTGTCATTTCCATAAATATGACTTTTAATATAATTTTCCTGATGAGTTTTGTTTTGTGATTTTCTCTAACAAACCTCTTAGGCGTTTGCAGAGCAGCTGCATTTATACTGGGATTAAATTAAACACAGCAGGTGTCTGCTGTGTCATCTCAAGGCAGTTTGTTGCCTTATATTTTATTTATTTAGTATTATACTCTTACATTTCTCGGCACGCGTCTCAGATTTTTAGCATGTTTTGAAAGCTGTATATCTTTTTGTATGCCTTCTCTTACCCAGTTATTCACATGTTTGTGTTGATCTGTTGCATAAAATCCAAATAAAATGTACAGATGTTTTGTGGTTTTAACGTGACAAAATCCAGAACTTTTACAAGGAAGTGTATTTCCTATTTTCTTTTTCATCTCACTCAACTTTCCATGTGCTGCCACTTATTATTTTCAAATATATCATTAAGCATTTGTTTTTTTTTAAACATTGCAGTCTTCTAATTATGAGTGAACCCGCTCTGTCTACTATAAAGTCTCCAAACAAAACATAAGTTGTATGTTTTTTTTTCCCCCCCTTCAGGCCTGGGTTTATTTTTGATAATTAATCTTTCCTTGCAAGTGTAATGAATTGGAACGCATCGAACCCACCCAGCAATAACAGAGCAGATCTGCTCTTTTGGAGCCTGGTGATACGGGGATTACACTGGTTATGTGGAGCAGGGCTGGATCAAGTGGCTGTGAACCACAAGTTATCACTAGAAGAAATGAAGGTGCCACAGAAAAAGGAGAAGTTGAGGATGATACTGGGGACGTGTGCTCGCTTCGGGAGCCCAGGCCTGCCCACTGTGGAAGGGCCCTGACAGTTCTGGGTCACTCTCTCCGTCTCTAGTTATCTCCACCCAGTCTCTATCTGCTCGGCGCCGGTGGAGGATGGAGGACGAAGGGGAAAATAGTGTGGCTTATTGAGATAATAATGTGGTGTGCATTCATGACAGTTGTAAGCCGAGTCCCCACGGTGCTTAAGCCATGCGGGGCGACGTGTGAGCTTTCACCAGCTTGTGCCAGTCATGAGTGGGTGAATCCACCAGCTCAAGATTAACGTGTGGCATTTCATGCTTTCAAAACAGCACACCTAAATAAATGCTGGTTTATACTTATTTACTTTGGCTGAAAATTTCTCGTTTTGTTTTTTTTTCCTCCGCCTTTCAAAAAAAAAAATCCCGGGGCCCGCCCAACCAAAAAGGAACCAAAGGGAAAAAATAGACTTTGAAATTAGCTGTTAAACTTAAAAGGGCAGATATTAACTCTGTTTCATTTAGTGTTTGATGGCAACAAAATGCTCTGATGTTCCTTTTTATTTTCTCGCTGACATATTTTGTTTATGTGCAGTTTTTGGTGTTTTTGGACAAAATTAACCCACCTGGCAGCAGACACTTTGTTCACAGCTCTGCCTGCTGTAATCAATTATCACATTTTAGCAGCTGTAATGCTTCCCCTCCCTCTCGCTCAATGTTTTTTCACGCAGAACCAACAGACAGCCAAGCCTTTGATCAGACTGAAGTCCTTATCTAATCCAAGTTGTCTTAAAACCTCAGGCTTTTAGACGTCTGCGGTTATGAATCAATTGGACAATCTAGAGGAAGCTAAAAATATTAAACTCCAGCATATTTGTGTACGAAGGTGGATCTTTCACTGTCATCCACTGGCGCAGCATAACAAAACACATTAAAGTGTAGTTGTTTTTTCAATTAGGAATTTAAGGGCGACCAGAGAGACTTAATCGACGACTGTACTTTGAATTTATTTCTGTGCCTTTACCAACAACAAACTGACTCATTTCCTGTGATTATTCAATCAGATCGCTGTTTTCCAGATGCTAATGGATTTCTCTGTTAGTAATTATTGAAGAATGATTCACTTCAGATTTGTCTGCCCAAACATTCACACAAATTACTTAAGTAGCTTAGTATCGCTCACCAAATCATCTGTTAGCCTCTGGAAAGATATGAAGCATGGCGAGGATGTATTATATGTCGATTCTGTCAGAACTTAATTATCACTCTGGTTGTTGAATGCAAGGACAATTTTGTCTTACCATTGAGGTTAAAGTTAATATTTAATGTCGCCCATGATAAACATGTACAGAAAGGCCCAATTCACTCTTTCACTAATTTTCAACCACATTTTTTTTTTTTTACCATTTTGTCCCTTTCTTTCCCCCTTTTCTACTTCAATTATACACATGAATGTTGCCATATTGTCTTTCTCTACTTTCATCTTGTACCTAAAGGTTGCCATTTTCTATGTATGACTTAATCAGCATGTTTCCTTGTCTTACCGTTTTTGTGAAGTGATCGAGAGGATAATGCTTCCTTGTCAGTTCATGGTTACACCAGTGGGAAACGAGCAGTCATGCGTCATATCCACCTTGGCCAGCTTCACATTATACTTGTATATTACTTTATATCATTTAATATTCATATGTGTCTGTAGATATTACATTGATGATTTAGTCAATTTCTGAAAGCTTTCCAAATTTTTTCTCCAAGTGTGAGGTCACGCCACTACAACAAAATATGTATTTATTTCAAAGGTTTCATTCATAGAAAGCCACACATTAAAACAATAAACAGACTTTTTTTTAACCATTTTTTTGACTATAGAAAGTTGACTTAATCCCATTTCTGTTTTGGTTTGATTGGATTTATTAAAATACAGACTCGTGTTTTTTGGACTGTAAAGGTAATTATTTTTCTTGCATGTGGTGATTGTAGAAATTTGCTGTCGAAGGCTTTTATTTTTATATGTTCAAGTGTTTTTTATGTTTTGAAGAGGCCCAGCAGGAGACATCAGTTTGATGTCTCAGAACCCTTTCATGCACTTGAACAGTGAAGTTTAGTTTTAGTATAATAGGCTGTTGTCAGGGTGCCTTGGCAGACAGTATTTCAAACATCTGCTACCCAAGATTAAAATTTAACTTGCAAAGTAGATAATGTTTACCTACTGGAAGAATTAAAAAAAAAAAAAAAAAAACAAGACTGGTTTTCAGATTTAAACATCAAACGCTGGCCTGTGTCAGGGTTAAAAAATAATTACTTCTCAGTTTGGAGCCTGGCTTAAGATGGCATTGTATTTGCTAAATGTCACTTGCAATTAAAGTTGATAATGTTACACAGAAAAGGTCACATAGCAACCTGCGCGGTGGCGACGGACTTTCAGGCTGATTCACAGTCCGTGTTTGACGACGCCACGCTCCCAGTCACACTCCCCACTGCCTGGCATGTTTTCCTGCCCATTGTGCCTTTAATTACACACATTACACTGATTAGATTTACATTTCAGTTTTTACGGTCGCCCTAATTGGCAAAGAAGATTGCAAATTACGCGAGGGGGCAGGCGTAGCGTTGGCGGCCGTCAGTCACCTTGAAATGGACAGACGATCGCGTGGTTGGTTTCTGTGTAGCCATTAATCTGCTAAATTTAAGATAAGGGTGAAGCAAGTGATCAAATTTAATGGTGCACCTATTTTCTCCAGCAGCAGCCTTTTCGACATGGCATTTTGTGACCTCTACTTGGATAAGGGAATCATTTGTGGTTAATTAGCCTCGTGGGGTTTGTGTCACTCATATCTTTCATGTGTAATTGTTCTGCTTTGTCTCGTGACCTCTCTCAGACCTCAGTACTACAAGGTGATCGAGGAATGCGTGTCTCAGGTGGTTCTGCACCGCAGTGGGACGGACCCTGACTTTGGCTACAGTAAACGATTGGATGTGGACTTCACTCAGCTTATCGGTAACTTTTCAACTGCTTCATACTGCAAATGTTGTTTATGTGCCACCTATTGTTGGCAAATGCTAATGCTAATATTTTTTGGTACTTGTGTTGTATTCTTACTTTTTGACAAGGTGCTATTACTATAGCAGTGTTTAACTATAGTGTTATTTTTACACATGTAAATGCAATAGGAAGTCTACATTTTGTACTTTCAATTAAAACATTTAGTTAAGTTTAACTTACTTAAATTCAGTCTACAAAAAATGAGAAAAAAAAGGAAAACTAGCCTCTACAACCAATAGCACTTCATGTGTTTTTCTTCACAAACTCAAACGTTTGCAGTTTAAATTGAAAATTGTTTGAAGATCCAGCTTTCATGTGACTCACTGAACTAATAGTTACCTGTATAATCAGAGAGCTGCTTCCCGTCTGTGTTGCATGGAGTCAACTGACCTCTGGCTCCTATAAATCGGCATTTCAGCCCAGGATGATCAAAATACTTTCCACAATCTCTCTGCATTCCTCTGTTTTGCCTCAGAAGCATCACTTTTATGTCCCTTGTCATGTTTCAAGTGGACCAAGGTCGGAAAATTCTGCTGGGCACTTCATCATACCCAAACTACTGGTGTTGCTTCTTCCTGGTCGGCCAAGTTTGTTTACTATGAACTCATGTTTAATCTCGACAGGTTTACAGAGACCTCCCATCTGACATCTCAGTGATGTCAGAGCACTAAGATGCCTTGTTCCTCTAAACAATGTGTCCATTGACCCATTTTGCTCAGATTCTGTTAGAGGAATGCTCTACAACCAGCATTTGCTGACTCCTTAAATAACATCTGTTCGTTCACAGCAGAATGGCCTTTACAGATTGAACTCCACACTGTTGAAGCACTTTCAATTCACAACAACATTCAGTTGATGTTGCAAATGTTAAACCGAGTCAGATATATAAAAATCCTGTTGATTTGTATTACTACACTACATCTAACTGCACGTAAAAACATAATTCAACCACAGACTGCAATTTATCTGGTTGGTGTTGTTGGACTAGTTATTTTTTTTAGCTTTTCAAAAATCAACAGCTTTACTAGCTAAACTCATTGGCTGGTGGAAAAAAAATCCAAGATTTCCAGTCTATCAGCATGCACAAAATGAGAATAAATTTAACAGTAAAGTGTGTTTGATTTGGCCAAATGAATCATAAAATGGAGAAGCATTTGCTTTAATTCAGTTATTTGTGTTGGTGGAGTCAAGCAGACAATGTTAATTTGAGCTGCATTGCCAAAGGAGATTTTTTTTTTCCCGCTGAAAAATAAAAATAAATTGACTTTGTCTCTCACAGTCGTGTCGCTAGCTTGTGACTTGCCAACAAAGGGTCATTAAAAGTTTCTAAACTTATCCCTTGAGAACAGATGCTGCATGGAGCTTTCTCTCACACTTTGCTGAAGTTTAATAAAAAAACACATGGAGGGATGAAATGTGTCTTTTCTGCCCTTTTTAGACCTATTTTTAGTATTTTAGTTTCCTCTTTTAAAGCGAGTTGTCATCTTAAGCTGTAGTAATGATGGCAGGCTGCGGACAAATTGCCTTGATCCACTCACATTAAAACTTGAGGCATTTTGTTTAAAATGCATTTTTCCAGAGCCAAACGGTGCTTGTAGGTCATGAATCATGTGCACTTCCTCTCATTTCTCCACCAAACAAGCTCTCTCTGTCGCTTCAACACAAAAATATTCCAACCCCTTGAACATTTTTCTCAATTTGCTGCATCATAATACCAAAGTTAATTGTATGTTATTGGGATTTTACGTGATGCACCAATACAAAGTCATACATAACAGTGAATTGAAATGAGAAGGAAGTGTGTATTTTTATTTATCTAAATAGAAATTGGAAAATCGTGACAGTCATTTGTATTCAACCCTCTGCTGGTTGAGGCTTTCTGTCCCACTTTGCTGAAGCAAAATGAAACACACAAGTGGGAAATGTGTTTTTCTACCATCTTTTAAGTCCTACTTCAACATTCAGACTGAGCCAAATTGTTGTCGAACCCCCTTTTGCTGCAATTACAGCTGCAGGTCTGTTGGGGTACCTATCAGCTTTTCCACATGTAGAGATAGACAGGTTTGTTTTTTCTTTGCAAAATTCCTCCAGCTCAGGGTGATTGTATGGATGGCATCTTTCAGCATCAGGTTTCATCTCTTACCTCAGACTTGGGCCTGGAGCTTCACTGAGCCATTCTAACACTGATACACTGATAGACTTTGATCTTGGCATGATGGTTCTGGCTGCTGCAAGGTGAAAGGTCTTTTCCAGCCTAAATATAGTTTGTTTTTTTACATATATATATAGCTTCATCTATGTTCACACCAACTCTGTTAGTTATGGTGCGAGCATGTTCTCCCACTGACGCTGTCTGGTGCGTTTCCTGGTCTTCATTCTGTTGGTTTGCTCACCAGTGTTCTCTGACAAGCCTTTAAAACCTTCACAGAAGAGCTGAACTTAGACTTACATTAAATCACTCTGGAAGGCTCCATTTACTGCTTTGTCGGCTTTTCAAAGCAATAGGTTGCCCCAGATTTTATTTATGGGTGTCAGAGTACAAGGGCTTGAATTAAAAAAAGCATGCCATATTTTTCAGATTTTTTCAGATGTAAATATAAGAGTCCATGTATACTGCTCAAAAAAAATAAAGGGAACATTTCACTTTAATTTTGTGTGTGGCTCCAAATCCAGGCCTCCATTGGTTAATAAATTTGATTTCCATTGATGATTTTTGTGTGATTTTGTTGTCAGCACATTCAACTTTGTACAGAACAAAGTATTCAATGAGAATATTTCATTCATTCAGATCTAGGATGTGTTATTTGAGTGTTCCCTTTATTTTTTGAGCAGTATTTAGATTTGCAAGCATTTTGTATAAAAAAACCCCAACAATAAATCTATAAAGGAAATCTATAAAAGATAAAAAGTCACAGTTTACCTATGCAGTTTCAGACTCTTTTTGGAGTCTTGTAGAGTGAAGCACATAATCGACGTTAAAAAAAATAAGTGGTTTGCAAATCTACTGTACACTTATAGTTCTCATTGATTTTTCATTTGCTACTTTAAACCTTACCTGTCCTGTAATGATCATGTTTCTATTCCATGCAATGTTTTCTCATACAGATGATGCTTAATTTTCTTTTATAGAAATCTGATCAAATTGCCATGTTCCGTGTATTCTTGGGAACCTTCAATTGCTGTTTGAAATGATTCCTTTTGGAAATAATGAGGTGCTTGCTAGCTTTCCTAGAATACATTTTGGCACTCTAAATGAAAAAAAGGTTCCTAAGGAACGCTCACAGCCCAGATGAATGACCCAAATTGGATTTGGATATACTTTAAAAAGAAGACACCAGTTAACTTCGAAGCCTCACAATGAGTTAAAGATGCATGCTGCACCCTGAGATGCCTTTGAAGTATCTCACGCCCTTCTTGTCTTGCAGATCAGTGTGTGGATAAAGCCAAAGTTGAAGAGAGTGAACAGAAGGCTGTAGAGTACTCCAAAAAGGTGAGACATTAATCACTCAAATAACCCCCCCTCCCCTCCCTTTTGGTTGGCCAGCTCCCATCAGCAAAGTTTTTTCTTCCCCAGAGCTCCCAGACAAGCTATTGATTTAGCATGCCCCAATCAATACCTGGCTGTGACGCTACATGATCCGTATCAGCATTACAAGAATCGATTGTGATGTTCTGATGTATACTTATTTGTGCACAAGGTTGGGGAGAGTTAAGTTATGTGGAAAAGCCTTGATGTGATTCCGTATTTAAGGCCAGACCTCACTTAAAGGTTTAAACAGATTCAGTTACCGGCGGTTCTGTGAAATAGTGTTTTAAAACCTCAGATTTCCTGTGTTTTTTTCTTTTTTCTTTTGTCACACTGTGAATTGTCAGAATGTCACAGAAATATCAGGCAAAATAATTAGCCCCTAAAGATGACTGCATGTCATCTGAACACAAATGGCATTGAATTTCCGTTGTCCTTTGACTAGGCCATTCTGAAACAGTCATTTGCTGTTGCTGGTGTAATTATCATTTTCTTGCTGCATTTCCTAAGTGGACTTTAGCTTAAGGTCACTAACTAATGGCTGGACATTCTCCCTGATCAGAATGAATGTTTCCATCTACTAAGGCCAGTCCAGAGGTACTCCCTTCCCTGCTTGATAAGTGCTGGTAGTCTTGCAGTGCATGTAAGGGTCATTAGGTTCAACTTTTGTCTCCTCGGTTCACAAAATATTTAGCGGTCCATTGGTAAATCATTATTTTAGATCAGAGGTGTTTTTTCTTCTTTTATTGGCTGTGAAACTCTCAAATGGATGCATTGTTTGCCCAGTTTCTTTCTAATTATTGAGATATGAACTCAGTTAGTGAAATGATGCGAGACCTTCTGTGCTTTAGATGCTGGTCTGGGTTTTTCTGTGCCCTCCAGGACAAGCTTTCGTTTCAATCCTGGAGTCATTTTGGTAGGCGGATCACTGCAAAGCCGGTTTACTAGTTTTCAATAGTTAGTCACTGTGGTTCGCTGGAGGTCCCAAAGCCTAAGAAATGATTTCGTAACCTACTTTTGACTGATAGATGTCAATGAAATTGAACAAAGTTTTCCAAATATTTTTGGTTAATCAGTCATCTTGTAGTTCGTTGAGCTTGTTAATCAACTTGTTACTCAAAGCAAGGTTTCCCTTCACAAATTAAATAATCCCTTGGAAATATGTTTTTTTATACTCGGATTATTTTTGTTTGATGATTTTAAAGGTGTTGGTGTGACAGTAAATCATAAAAAAGAGAGAGAGAGAAATCTGCAATCGAACAAATACTTTTTCACTGCACTGTAGTAAGGCAAGAAACACAGTCTCAACTTCAATCTGACAACAGCAGGGGTCCTGAATGTTTTTTCTTAAGACTCGTGTCGCGGCGATCCACTCTGCTCCCTGCTGGGCTGGTGAAATCATTGTTGCGACATGCCTTGGTTTCTGCAAAGGTTAGAGCCATCAACATACGTGAAAACCAAGATCCAAACAAGAGACAAAGGGTGACAGGACTCCGGGGATGTAAGGGTTATGGATGGAAACGGGCCTCAGAGTGTGAAGTGGCGTGCTTTCTCTTCCCGTTGAAGCGCCCTCTGGTCGCTCTCCGGAGACAACCCCATGCTTTACCTTTTACCTACACGTGTTTGTTATCTACACGCAGACATTCTTGTTTCTCTTCTCTTGCAGTTTGATGAGGAGTTCAGCGCACGGCAGGAGGCCCAGGCCGAGTCCCAAAAAAAGGAGGAGAAGATCAAGGAGCTGGAGTCAAAACTCCAAACTCTGGAGACGCAGGTAAATCTCACTACTCTAGAAAACGGTGCCCCCAAAAAGTTATTTTGATCAAGTTGAGATGAAAGATATTAAATACTTTTCAAACATTCACACAAATGAAAATGTGTCTGAAAAATCATAGCATCAAGGAGTAATGGGACCTTGAGAAACACTTTGATTGGGTCAGAAGGATACCTTTTCACCCCACTTAAAGATGTGAAGGTGCTGTAAGTGGGAGTTATCATCCATGCAAGACGGCTTGATTTAATAAAGGGTCAATCTTCTTCCTAAGTTGTAGCTCTTTGTAAGCGAGAATTGCTCTATTGAAGCTTTTCCTATGAAATTCTATCATCGCAGAGATGGATTGCGTTTCTTTTCCGTTTCTTCCCAGGCAAAGCCCCCCCGTTCTGAGTACAGAAAATGACTGCTATTTCCCCCTTAACCCAATTTGAAACCCTTTTTAGGACTGCCTTGGGATAAAAGGGCAGTTTGCCTCTCTTCTTTGAGAATTTAATCTCAACCAGCATGGAGGGATGGTATTGCTTCATTTGTTTCTTAGATTGCTTTTTATCTCAAATTTTCATTTATTGTTGCTAATAACGATTGAACAAGTGAGCCTTAGTTTCTGCTTGAAGCAGTTTCTAAAATGTTCATCCTTACTCTTCACAGTTCAGGGTTTTCTTTTAGCTGGTCTCTTGACTAGTCATGCAATCAGTGCTCTTCCTCAACTTAACCTTTTTCAAAATCTGCCTGTCAGCTCCAACTGCAGATGAATGTGTAATGTGAAAGGAAAAACCTGGAAAGTCAAACTTTACTTGGAAAGAATGATTAGTTTTAACAACTCTGGCAAACATCTGAGATGCACCAATCGCGACTTTGGATTTTGTGAAGTTTTGAGCGTTGAGTATGGCTTCTAAATATTTCAGATTTCACTTTGAGAGCTATATTTAAGATGTAAGAGCAGCCCAAAATACTTCCTCTCATCTGTTTTTCATTTGGAGCAGAAGCAGCATCACAATATGCATCTGACGGCACATCAGATGCTGAAAATTGCTAACTTTGGCTCTTGTTCACTGCTGGTCACAGTAACCTGAGCACCTCATTTCTATGAAAACATGATTACGGTTGAGTTTTCCTCAGAAGTTTCCAAACATATTCAACTTGGGGGAGATAGTTGGATAAACCCCCAGAATATGCTGATGAGATTATATGAGCCTCTCGGCTCGGGAACTCTTTAGCTACGTTCACACAGCAGATCTTGATGCTCATATCTGATTGTTTGCTGAAATCCAATATTTTATTTAATTCTTTATTTTTATTTTTTTGGTGTGGTTGTTTATACTACTAATTAAATGCGAACACAATTACATTTACGTGTGAGCAATTTACAACCACAAAGTGACCCACGTCTGCAGAAGAAGAACGTTGACGCCACACTAAACCTAAAAATTTACAGAAGTAAAGAAAAGGACAGAGCCATCTATGAATCAATTTTGAAGTTATTCAGCAGTGGAGGATTGTCACAAAATCACCACCACGAAGAGAGCTGTTTAAAACAACGTCAGTGGCTTTTTTTTTTTTTTTTTGGAGCAATGAAAGCAACTTTTGTAGAGAAGGCTGTGATCTTGATGTGACGTGCTTCTCTGACAGACATCTTTCATAATTTCATAATCATAATTTTCAGCCATTGTTTACTGCATCTGGCTTCTTCTGGGGCAGAATTATACAGCAGCGGCATGGCCATGCAGATTCTTTCAAAATTATCGCATACGTATCCAATTTAGTACCACATATGAAAGTGGCGAGATACTTTTTTTTTGAAAGGATTGGAGTTGGGCCATTTGGACTGCTGTGAAAACGTTGGACATGGCCCGGGTTTGGGCAAAAAAAAAAAAAAAAAAAAAAAATCAGACTTGGGTGTTATTTGCCTGCTATGTGAACATAGCCTTAGGGATCCACCAGAATGAGCTTATAAATTTTGCTAGAGGGAGGGATGTCTAGGAGTGATTTGATTTCAGATGAGCAGAAGACCAAGGATAACTAAAACTTTTATTCAACTTCATCTTGACCCTTCACCCGAGGAAGATGCACGCATATAAAATTACAGGGATTTATTGGTGTTTGTTGGGGGCCTGTAATAATCATCCAGCTGATTTTGGGCAACAGAGACACTTGAGGTGCTACAGAAAGCACTGAACATCAGCCTCTTTCTCATAGACAGACATATTTCTGCTTCAGGGTGTGTTTTGGAACCCACTCCACGTTTGACACGCTGCTTTAGAGAAGTTATTACCCATCAGAGCGCCGAACCTTCAGATCAGTGTGAGGACACGCATTCAGTTTGTCCATCAAAGCCTCTGTGGGATCGCTGGTGTTTTTTTTTTGCTGAATATGAATGTCGTTCGAGATAACCCCAACCTTTCATCTGTCTCCTCGACAGAATTCCTGTCAGACGTTAAAACACTTGCATGTCTGAGTTGCCTCTCTTCACCTTGTTTGTGAACCAACAAGTTTAATGAGAGTCTGTCTCCAGAACTTTGGCATTGTAACAAGCAGCATGTTTGATGTGTCTGTTTGATTATCTCCCAGTTGAGTTGAGTGGAGTAAACATCAACAAAGGACATCGAAATCACAAGAAAATAGAACTCATCCACCACTCCCCGAACCTTTCGCTTGCAACCATTCAAGGCAGGAGGGGAAAGCTATTCACTGAATCGGCTCTGGAGGTGATGAATAATGCAGCACTGCAGTGGTTCGTTGGAACACACTGCGCCATCCCATTAATAGGTTTTAACAACCTGGCCAGCTTGTAGCTGACCCAGCATGGCCCCCAGAGGAGCTGGAGGTGTAGTAGACCTTTCTCGCTGTCTTTTTACGCCAGACTGCCGTCTAACCTGATGCATTACGAAGTTCGACTTAACTGACAAAGGTAGCAGAGCTCGAGGAAGAGATTGCTCTGTGAGCTTCGTTGTTGTTGTTGTTGTTGGGATGGCTGTAAAGTTGGTGTATGTCAGAAAAGGATATATTCCATACAGACGTGACGATAAATGTCAAGTGTTTATAATATTTTTTGACTGATTGTGGCTTACAGCCAATAAAAAGTCCCAAAATTAGTCAGCTCATTTAGGAACATAATTTGTTGTATTTTAGATGAATCTGCTGACCTACACAACCACAGGGGAAGACTGCTGAGTCAACAGTTACGCAGCAGGCAGATTCAATAAAAGCTTCTCGCTGAAAAAGTTTAGTGGAAGGAAAAACGTAGTTAAAGACGGTCCACAAGCAACAGGGGAAATTACAGCCTTGCGACAAACGCCAACAAAAGGGAAGCATTATGAATAATTGACTTTTTTAATCTATCATCTTACAATGCTATCCCGTCATTGAAAACATACCTGGAGTTTTGCTTTGACTCTTCCGTGCAAGTTTGAGAAAACCTTGAATCTTCCATGGCAGCCAGGGTGCGTAAAACACTTGCTTCCACACAGCGTTGCCTCTTTCCAGACAACTCCTTCTTCAAGCTGCAATCTCCAGCTGAACCGTTTCTTCAGAGAGCACACCTTCCTCCTAAATCCCCCCAGTCAGCTCCTCCAGACTAGCAGCAGCAGCAATTAGCAAACACCTGATGGCTCCGCTGGGCCTGAAATTCAAATTACTTCTCAATCCAATTCTCCTAAGAACAGCTGTAAACAGCAAAATGAGAAGCATTGTTGTGATGATGAGCTGGAGCTTCTTAAAGAGACAGCAGCCCAATATTGAAGCATCAAATTGTAATGTCGAATTATTTCAAGGTATGTTTGATATATACAGAATTTGTATTACTGAAGTTAAGATGGTTACTTGATTCAGATATAAAGAGGCTTTATGTGCCGTTAAAATAAAATATTTAACCCTTTTAAAGGGATTTTTGGTCTGCAGCTGTAGTCGGTGCTTCCTGAGCCACTGGGCACCGACTTCTCCGTTAGTTACGTCTTTTAGATTTCTTGTCCTAAGCCAGTTCTGGCGCGAACTTATCAGAAACGTCATACCTGGGCTCAGTGATCAGAATCAGAAGATCCAGAGTTTTTCCAGGGTCTTTTTGGAAATCAGAATCAAAATCAGAACTTAAATGAAGAACAGAAAGTCACAGAACCTTTCATTTTACAAGTTGTGCAGGGTTTTTCAAGTTTTAGGAGAAACTGAAATTGAAGTTTCACTTTTTGAATTAAAAAACGGAAGTTAACTTTTCAGGTATATTCTGTTTTACCGATGTTGACTCAACTAAATTTGGTTCAGAAATCAGGATGTCCTTGCTAAGCATCATATTTTCTTTTTCTACCTGAGTCTTATTTTATTGAACCTCCTGAATTGTAAAATAAACATTTTTAGCTTTCAATATTGCACGTTAATTTTTAAAGATTTTTACAAAATAAAAAGATCCTTTTAAGCCACACAGCTCAAAGTTTCCATCTCTTTTTATTCCAGTGTGCACATCAAATATTTATGTTTCTACAGTCCATAGCGAGAGCTTTTGTAAGATCGGCTGCACGGAAAATATTTTAGTCTCTGCAGAAAATGTTCCCATTCTCTTACTTTTGGCAAGGTTGCAGAGAGTGAATTATCAAAGCACAATGGGTACATTTCTAAAACAAAGACGGCACAGTGAAATCAATGCCCATCACACATCTGAGGGTGTGGAGTTGAAATGTATTTTCATGATGCCAAGAGCTGGGGAAAAAAAAAATGGAAATGGAAGAAGGTTTTTGAAGGAGCACCAACTGTCAGCCGTGTTCCTTTTATACAGTCGTTGCTCTCCACCGATGTTCCTTTGAAGATGGGTTACATCTTGTTTTAGGTGTAAAAGTACATCACATTCTGCCTTTTGCACAAGAATGCCTCATTCCGATATAATGGGAATAGAGCCTGTTACTAACATTGTCATTAACTGTGTAAGCAACTCCCTGCCCCTCCTCTCTCTGTCCTCTAAACTTCTCTCGTCTTTATTGTGTTTGGTGTGAATCTTTGTTACCTGTTGAAGTTCACTAGTGTTCAGTTCATTGTCTATCTAACCCACCCTCCATTTGTGCTTTTCTGTTGCCCTGTCTGCTGTGTGCTGTTTCATGCCTGATCTTGTGGTGTGCATCTCTGGTGTGTGTGTGTGTTTTCTGCACAGTTAACTATAGAAAATGACAGGCTCAAAGAGGCTCAGAGACTCATCAGGGAATCTGAAGCCAAGGTGGGTGTCTTTGTTGCATGTTTGGCCCTTGACACATAAATCCTACATTTAATCACCTTCCAATCCAAGTATCCAGTAAAGGAATGAAGGATCGCGGTGCTTTAAATTGTCAAATTGATTATGAGATTGATCTTTAGTCCTTTTTGCATGCTTGCTCTGCGCCCTCAGGCCCCGTTCAGGCCTGGTATTAACATGCATCCTGCCTAAATTGGATAAAAGCAGACCTTGCAAGCCCTGACCATTCACAGCTGGGATCAAAATCTGTGCTGAGCGATAATTCTCAGTAATCCGCTTTACAGGCAAGTCGCGAAAGTCAGTGAACTGTCAGCTAAACACAAAAAAGCAGATGTTATTCAGACATTAACATTTCTAAGATGCGACACAGCTGCATTTTTGCTTCGTTGTTTTGGCTACCAGCTCTATTTTTCTTAAGTAGCTTAACGGATATGATATGGGTTAAGTAAATGAGAATAAATGCAGTAAATTTTGACTTCACGTACCATCAGTTCTGAGACAGTAAAGATTTTAATCCCTAAGGGCTCCACAGCAATAAAACACAATCACTTACTATGAAGAAAACCCTGTGTAAAAGTGAGTCGGCACTGGAAACGTAGCTGAAGATTGGTTATATGATTGCTATGAGTGCAGGTATAGATCCAGGTCACCAAAAACATACGGGATATTTGAATCACTTAAGATGCATGTTACTGCCAGATGTCAACGGACCCCCAAGGTACTTTGTAATAAAACACCAGTTTCATTAAAATAACGGTGAAGGTAAGTAAGTGTTTCTTATTGGAATACTACATTTATTTCTTTATTAGTTGCACATTGAAATGACTCCTCCGGAAATCACTAATCTGCAAGACAACGTTTCAGTAAACAAATTAGCACACATTAGATCTCTCTGTATTTTTAAGACATTTGATCAATCTAAAGATGAGTTAAACACTGTTTGCAATCAGAGTCGACTGTTTGTCCTTAATCTTCATACTTAAACACTTGAGGCAAACATTTAATCACATGCCGCGTCCACTGAACCTGGAAACAAACATTTATTTAACATGTTTTTAAGAGTGGGTGTTCTGAACAGATATACAAACCGTTGGGAAGGTTAAAAGAGGAAATATTTGAACTTTTTCCCTACAAATTGCCCAATGCAGATTCATTCTATTGAAAATGTAGAAACTAAAACTGAGGAAAATAGCCAATTATTCAGTAGTTTTTTCCTTAATCTAGTATTGCAGCTGATGGATCAGAGGAAGATGGAGATGGAGGCCCCTCACTATGAAAACAAATCTGCTCTAATTCAGCAGCTAATTTGAATCCATTCTCTCCTATTAGCCTTTTAAGATTGACAGACGTGTAATCACTGCGTGTTTTTTTCTTTTTTTTTTTTTTAAGGCGAAGGGCTCTGAGCAATCTGAGCGAGGGGCTCCTTGAAGAACGCCTTTTTTAATTTTTGCCTCTAATAAGAAATCAGTCAGTGCCATTATGTAATGAAACGCCATGTAGCGTCTTTAAATATGAAACCAATTACATTTTTACGCACACAATCAAGTGAGTGGGGGAAATGTACATTGTGGTGGAATTGCTTTTGGAAATGAGAAGTGGAAATGCTTTTCGGTTAGAGGAGACATCTAATCAGCGCCTAACTGGAGCAACAGTGTCTGTAATTTTGGAATTGGCATAAATTTTATTTCTATAAACATTTCTTTTCTTTTGGCCATGCAGTGGACTTTCACCGGCTTCTTGGTAATTTGAAATGTTTGATAGTCCTGACATGTCTCGCGTTATAATTACATCCCTGTTGACTGTTTAATAGTGCACTATTGTAAGCATTCATAATGAGCAACATTCTTATCTATTGTAAATTAAAGTGGTTTACATTTTTCTGTGTTATTTCACATTTTGCGCAACGTTTAAAGAATTCCAAAGAGAAGTAATGAAATGCTCTAAGGTCACAAGTTGCCAGAATATAGCTGAGGTTTAAACCACCAAATAAACTTTTGTAAATGTGTTGGCATAGTGGTCAACATATAGCATAACGCAGAGAGTTTTGGTTGGAAATTACATTTTCTGAATACAGTTGAGATCAGAGGCTATTGGCAAGTAAATGTTGAGGAACTGTTTGTTTTTGTACGTAACGGTAAATACGATAATTAACAGATATGGAACTGATATTTGAACTGTATGAACTCATGTCAACACATGTTCACAATGTGTTGAAAGTCCAATATGTACAAACACTTACACTTCCGACTACCAGGAAAATTTCTTGCTTTATCCTATAGTTTTACCTCCAATTTGAGACAGCATAAATATGACGCTTAAGTCTTTAAGTATATGATTAATTATCCTGTAGAAAGCTCAAATGTTCCTGCCTCATAAACTACATCCCTAGACAAGATCATAACGGATCTTTGTGCTGCATTAAAAAGAGGATTGGGAAAGCTTTTTCTATTTTACTCGCTGCCTCATTTTATTGACATTCGACAGTTTTTCATCTCGAAAGATGCACAGAAAAGTCACTCGGGGGACAAATTCCTAAACTTATAGATTAAAATGTTCACGTATTGCACAGAAAAAGGGAGGGAAGCTCCTCAGTTGTAATTTACAAGCGTCCAGTGAAAGGCGCTAAAGCCCGATTTTGGCCTGATTTTGTGATTTACAGAAATGAAATGCAGAGATGAACTGTTAGAAAACTTTTGACCCCATTCAGGTTTTTTCTTCTCCATTTGCTATTGTGACTTTTCCTCATCAAATCAGATTCAGGTTTAAATCAGGTGAAAAGAGCCTCCCTCAGGATGGATTCCACTACAGACTTCTCTGTTTGGTTTTTGCAGATTGCTGCAGGCCCAGCTGCGCCTGGAGCGCCACCTCCTCCACCGCTGCCTGGAGGCGCAGCGCCTCCACCTCCTCCTCCTCCTCCACCCCCGCCTGGTGGCTGTCCACCCCCTCCGCCTCCGCCGCCTCCTCTGCCTGGCCACGCGTCTGTCCCCCCTCCACCTCCTCCACCCCCAGGGGGAGGACCTCCACCACCCCCACCGCCCCCAGGTTGTGGGGCCCCGCCTCCTCCTCCGTTTGGGGGCTTTGGTGGTCCTCCTCCTCCCCCCGGGTTACCCGTTGTCAAGCTGCCTTATGGACTGGAGCCAAAGAAGACTTACAAGCCTGAAACTGTGATGAAGAGGGTCAACTGGTCCAAGGTATGGTAATCTGTGCATTGATCTCATGCAGACCTGTGTTCTGATTTAAGGCTGTAATGCAAATCTTACTTCTCCCCTTGCAGAGGAAATCTGTGCAATCTGCACACAGACCGTCAATTTGCACCTTTTTTTTAGTAACTTTTTTGATCTTTTAGGCCTCCACAGTATAACGTTAAGTCTAAACCAGAAGGAGATTTACCCAAATGCAGCTTTAGTCTTTTCAAACTGCCGTTCTACCACATGCCACACTCTTCCTCTCACAACACCTATTTCAAAGGATTTGATGGTAAACCATTTTTATTGCTCAGATGCCATTGGATTTGCACCATCTTAGCATATTTTGGAGAAAGAATGTGTTGTGTAATGTTCCGTCACATTTAAAAACAATTTCAACGATACATTCTCTTCCACCTGGGTTGTATTTTATGAATGTTTTATCCATCGTCTCAGTAAATTTTAGAGTCGATTTGATGGTTTTTCACACCACTTGTGCATCCTGGTGCTTCTGCCTTTGGTTACACACTGCAAACAAAATGCCATGTTTGTTCTTCTGCAGTCATGCTCATAGTGCAAATTATGTTTGGTGGTTTTAGTGGACTCAGGTCGTCTTTTATGTATTTTAATGTGTTTTTGTAGACTCACTGCGTATCTTATGCATATTTATTCAGAAAAATGATCCAGGTTTAGAGGAAAGCCATTCTCATTTGTTTTGTAGTCCTGATGGATAAAACTATTCTCTGATTTTACATCATATCGCAAACTAATTAAACTTTAAATGATCTGATGTTTTCTGACAAAAGGTCAACTGACCTGGTGTCGCTTACGAGCAATCGCTGCTCGAAAGCGCTGCTTTTTTCTAAACTTGAAATAAATGAACAGCTTCAAAAAGATCACAGGCAGGAGCGGTTGTGAAGATCTTAATGTTTTAAGACTTCTTCAGGAAAACAAGGACCCAAAAAGACGTCTCTTTTGAGAAATTAAGTCTGCAATGCTAAAAGGAAGGAAAGTAACATTAGTTCTCTTCACCAGATTTGGTTTGGCAGCAAGAAAAGTAAACTGGCTGGAAATATACACACATTTTTGATTTTCCGACCAGCCACTCATCTTGGTTGAGGTTAAACATTGTTTTAAATAAGCCAGGAAATATATTAGTTCTTTGAGGATGTCTTGAAACTACACGAGTAGAATCTGTAGTCAGCCAGCTTGAAAAATTCATAACTGAGTTGGCCAGAGTTTGGAGAGTAACGATCAAACCAAAGATGAATCCTTTGATGAATCACACATCTAACACCTGTTACATTGACCTTTTATGCCGACTTGTACAGATTCCCGCAGAACCGGTGTTCTTATATTTCCTTACCGTTAAGTGTGTGAATAAAATCGATTCCACCTAAGCAGTGCTGAGAAAACTGGCCAATTTCTGGTGAAATGTTATATCAAAAGGAACCTGGTTCTAAATGACACAAAAGGAGGGAAAATCAGGTCAGTCGTAACTGAATTGAAGTCTTTCTCGCAGCTTCTCGATGTGCAGTTTCATAATACTACTTATTTCCCGAGTTGTAAGTTTCCCTGAGCTCATCCTTTCTCTGTTTTACAAAACAGGGGAAACAACAATGCAATTTCTGATTACCAATTCCCAGGGTGGCTGTGTTTGTTTGCACCTTGATCTGGTATCATCGGTATCATCGCTCATTTTTATGGGTTGATGTGGTTTTGCATACATGATTTGTGTGCATGTACAAGAGGACAAATGACCAATGTCTGCAGGAGTGTACGTAAACAGGTTAAAGTGGAAGAGGATTAACCTTGCCTCTGCAGGGAATTTGGTTTCATGATGCAAATTAAATTCATAACCACCTGAAGAAAAACAATCTGCTTCTCTTGTGTCAGTGAAGTGGAACATCAGTCATCTGTCTCCTCTATATGGAGCAGATGGAAGTACACAAGTGCCAGGCTTGACTTCTACTCAGTTGTATAAAAGAGAGGAGGAGAATAACAAAACATTTTTATAGATCCACTATGTTTTCCTGCCGTATACGTCTCCAAAATCAGCACGGTTCAAATACCCCACAAAAAGAAGTGTGCTAATTCAACTTCACTGTTTCACGTTGACATGTCCTTTTTACAGCAGATGATGCACAACTCTTAGCACTGCTACATATGTTGGAAATATGTTTAAAAGAACAATTAAAATCATATGTGCACCTGGATGAGGATTTATGTTTATCTTGCTGCCATGTACCAGAGTAGCTTGGCATGAGAGGAAAACTTCCAGAAATAAGAGCAAAGAGCAACATCTTTCTGGCAACAAAGCATAGCAGCCCCTAGATGATGACTATATGCATGTGGGAAGTACTCCTTGAAAAAGTTAGTTCTATCCTACCATCACAAATGTAAACAAATTGAATTTAATGGATGGCACACTATGTATTCATGCTTCATTTGCATCATACAGCTGCTCACTACACTTCAATTTGCTGCAGCCATTTCCTGTTAAGCATTAGGTTGCGACAGCTGTGCATTATTAGCCTAAAGCAACGCTACAACACATGCACATGGGACAGGTCTAACACGGGCTTACAAAGGGAAATGTCAGCTTTTAATTGCTAATCGCTTTTAAAGAATTATGTCCTGCATTCACGTTCTTTTTGGTGTATTAGTCCCAGAGAAAATTAAGATTAAGTAGGCCATTGTACAAAAATGAAATTATTCTCTAGCTTCCATTTCAGCTAAGTAACTTTAGCCTATTACTATTTACAATATTAGATTTTAGCATAATATTAAGATCTTGATTACAAATATCTATGAGCATATGAAAATGACTTTACAAAGGAAACATGAATACACTGGGAGGAAGAAAATAACCACAGCTGCACAAAGTGCCACGAGACAGGCTCATATTTAAGCTCGACATTGGCTCATTAGCTCAAGTTGTAATAAATGCCTTCCCTTAAACACACAGAGGCTATCTTTATTCTGCTCAGGCTCTGCAGGAAAATCCCACAGCCACTTAGTGGACCAAGAGTTCAACAACAAAATATTAACAAAATTACTAGACAGAAAAAGACCAGTGTCAGATATTAAAGGCCAAAAATAACCAGAAGAAACTGCAAAGCATAATTTTACTTTGTTTGTTTACTTTGTGAATTAAAAACATGTTAGACAGTTTAAAACTGTAGTACACATTCAAAAGCATTCATACTACACTAAATTATTCATATTTTTGCCATGCCATCTTATGTGATAGAACAACATCAAACATTTTGCAATGGAAATGAAGCAGGAGTAAAAACCTTTATTAATAAAAATCTAAAACCTGTCACTATATTTATTTGTCTAGGTATATATCAATAAATAGAAATGTTATATTTTTGATGATCGAAAAAAATAAAAAAATCTCTCCTTCATTTAGCTCAGACACAAAAACAAACATGTCTCTACTGAAGCTATTTGTCAAACTGAAGGGATCTTTAGAGAAAGCAATAGCTGATTAAATTTGATGTGTGGATATCCACTTACAGTTGTACTGACAGAGGTCACATATTGAGTACAAATCATTACAAGGCAAGTAATTTCTTACTTTTTTCTGGGTTTTCAATAAGTAGCCACACATCCTGCCAATATGTTGTTGGTAGAAATGTATTCATCCAAAAAAAAGGGTTAAGTTTTCTGCCTACAGTCATTGAGAGTGACTAACTTCAAGGTGAAGCCTTACCAGACACCAGGTCATCTTTTCTATATAGAAAGGGCTCTGTCTTCTAGGAGACAAAAGTGTTCTTTTTAACTATGTGCTTTGAAAAGCAATTGATGTCTTGTTGTAATTTGTGTTTTACACTTAAAACATTTTCTGGTTTTCTAGCTCTAAAATAGGCCTGGATACAATGTAGAAATCGTTACTAAAACGTCTTGTCGGGTTTTACGGCTTTCTCACATCAACTGAGTTATTTACACCGAGGTCTCTTCAATTACAATTTGAGTACAAAATGTTCTTTCTGCTTTAGTAGAGTCACATTTTTCTAAATAAGACAGCATTATTGTTAGTGTTATTGGTTGCAGGAGTGGCAGTAAAAGCGGCTGTGGGAGCAGCAGCAGTCACAGCAATAATATTCATTTATTTTCCACACCCACTTCATCCCCTTCAGGGCTACAGGGGATTGGAGCCTTTCCTGGTATCATCTGGTGAGAGGCGGAGCACACCCTGGACAGGTTGCAAGTCTATCAAAGGGCCAACTGGGAAGCTCTTGAGAAAAAGAGCCAAACTCTCTCCTACACACACACACACACACAGACACTGACTCTGCGAGTCAGTTTAAATGGAATTACCAATTAACCTAACATGCACTCTGTGTGGACAGTTGGACTGCCCAAAGAAAAGTCACTGTCATGGAAAATCTGCACACTCTACTCTGAAAAGTCCCATCTGAGATCATACAAGGAGCCCTTCATAATGATTTTTGCCGTATGGCGAATATTGATTTACCCTTAAAGTTTTCTTAATTAGGCAGCAGTGGTAGCGGGATTGGATGACTACCCTGTTTGAGACGAGTCCCTGTTATTTTGTTTCTTCAAGTTTTCAAGTTTTAGTTGAGCAGTGAGTCGGGGGTTAGGCGTTTTGTGTTTTTGTGTTTGCACGTATAGGTGCTCTCTGGTGCTCCAGCTACTTAGCACAGTCCATACGACTGCTGAGGTTGATTTCACACCTGATAGTCCGGTGCACTTGGTTCGACTGGAGACAAACATTACAACATTTGTTACGTTTTTAGCTACTGCAGTTTGCTTTCACACTGCACTGTCAAACAAACCAAACAAACACTTTGAGCAACCTGTCCCAAGACACTGAGTGTGCAACTTACTTATTCAGGAAATGTGTAAAAAAAAAAAAAAAAAAAAAAAAAGTGGACTGGCGTCAGATTTTAGTGGGTGTAGGATTTTTATTTCTATTTTTTTGTCTTTGGTAGATGTTTCAAACAAACACTGGAAGACGAGGCAGTTCAGGGAAAATGTTGTTTTTCATACAAGCGCCCTTCACTTTAGTCCGCTTTCTGATTTGGGAGGGGACTCTAGTCCACTTGGCATTCACATATGCATTCGAACCGCATCAAAGTTCATTTCAACTGAACAGAGGCTTAGGTTTTTAGGCAAACCAGAGTTTCAGTCTGCATCAGAGTTTGTGCATTCAAATTAACCAGACTTTCCAACCAAACAAGCATAAATATTCATGAAGACTTATTCATGTTCATGACATGTGTTATGTCATGTTTATGAAAGTGTCATGACAGTCTTATTCACCCCCCTTCAAATAAAGTGTTACCGCATTGGGTAACAGAGTGCAGTGTTCCTTTATCTGTGCTTCACTGAAACCAAGCCTGTGTTGGAAGTTTCATAAACCTCCATTAACGCAGCCAGCGACTCTCAAACACATTTGCATTTATCACCATTACTCTGCAGCCTTGAGGACGATTGTTGAGTACCAGCTGCAACTCTGTCTGCGTTGCATAAGTGCTGTTTTTACAACTCTTTCTTTACATAATTACTCTGGTTTGATGATGATGGTGGTGGCAGTGCAATAAGTGAAATGCAAGGCAGGGGCCATAATAAAAGGCTGCAAAAGGAAATATTTCTGGAGCTCTCAACAGAATGTGTAGTAGAAAAGGAGTAGTGTCACATCTATTATTAGGTGGTAATAACTGTAACTTACTGGGGGTATTTATCTTTTGCCCTTAGAGGTCCCTTTAATGATTTGTTCTCAACCTGAGTCACTCGGAAACAAAAAAAAAATGCTCTCTTAAAGTTTGCAGTAGGAATAATATGAATCAAAAATTCAATTTCTTTTTATGATTGCCAACAACTTTCAGAAATTTTAATCCCCTAAATTTTAGTAATGTCTTTTTTTTTTAAGAGCATTTAAAAAATCAACGCGAAATTGAACCAGATCAATTAAATTTTGTTCTGGTCAAGTATTAATAAGGTTCTCTTTCAGCGTCCCTTGAACACAATACATGCTCTTTTAAAGATCAACAATTGCCTTTCTTTAATGAATAAAACTTCACTTCTCACCATGCGTGGCACACATTCTGAATGTTAAACCCCTTAAATGCCAGAGTCAGTCCCATAAGTAAGAGGGAATCTATGTAGGACAGTGGGCAATAAAATTGAAACTGGGAGGGCCAGAAATATTGATTACAATTAAATATTTTGTGCAAAGTTGTTAAAAGTTGGCCTGCAGTTTACATCATGATGTTTTGGCGTCTCTAGCTGTGGTCTACAACAGAGGCCTGCAGTAAACTCAGAGATCATGGCAGGGAGGAGAACTAGTTCACAAGTTCTTCGGATGAGGAACTAATGACCGGCGAGCTGCAACGTTTCATTTTGTTTTCCATGTTACTGGAAGCTCAAAAAAATGAGCAGAAGGCATCAGAGAGGCGTCCTTTGGCTGCATTGGACCAGAACCGAGCATGAGGAGTTCAGTGTTTTGGTCTAACAGATGCACCAGATGAATGACAAGATGCACTTCATCTACGTTCAGATGACCGCTGCCTGTTTTGATCACCAGTTCACCCAACACACTTACCAGTCGCTGCCCAAACGCTTTTCTGGATTCACATTAGTTTACTTTTGCATACAGAGGGAGGCAAAAGTTCACCAGAGGCGTCAAGAGGCTGTGAACAAAATGACGTGATTTTCATCGCATCATTTTGACAATGTGAGCACCGATGTGGGCGTTTTGGCCTAACCATACTGTCAAACATAAGCAAAATATAACATTTTGAACTGCATCTAGTTTGTTTGTAATGCTACTAGATAGTAGAAAAAACAACAAAAGAACATAGATTGCTCTTTGCAGTTTAAAAGACAAATAACACATTTATTTGAACATGCTATTGGTTGCTTTTTGCAGAGAATCCAGAAGCACAATTAATTTTCCTTCATAATGATTGGCTGTACCTCCAACTTCAGAAATAAGGAAGACTTTGGATGCTAGCTTCTGCGATAGTGCGAAAACAGTTTCCGCTGTGAAAAATATAGCAGATAAAAGTATTTCTGGTGTTTGAAATATTAGAATATGGATTTATAAAACTTTTTAGAGAGGGTCTGAAGTATTTGTGAATTTTAGCTGCTTTCAGGTGGCTGTGGTCCCTAGGCCCCATAAATACCAGGGGTCCACTCTGCTGATGAGGTATTGTCTCGGTGTGGTTGGTTACTTTTAGAAATGTTTCTCTCGTCCAAGTCTCTGATGGAAAAAAATGAGAAGCTTTCATGTCTGTGCTCACCCCGACAGTGTTGAAAGATCGTTATCTTCACCATCGTCGAATAATTCACAATTTCAAGCCTCACATTTTCATGTTTGCTTTTTTCTTTTGTAAGTCCCGTTTGCCACTCAGATGCTCAACATGCCACCCAAGGTCACGCGCGTCTCCACACACAGGAAAAGACTCACAAAACCTCTTCTATCTTCCAGCTAGAAGAAGTTTGAGTGGCAGCTTGATGGAATGACGGTTTCTGATTGTGGCGATAATGGAATCCTTGTGTCATTGCAGATAGTGCCTCAGGAAATGGCAGAGAATTGCTTCTGGATCAAAGTCAAAGAAGAGAAGTTTGAAAACCCTGACCTATTTGCTCAGCTCTCCCTGTGCTTCTCCTCACAGAGTAAAGGTAAGAGGTGTCATCTCTCTCCACCGCGCCCTTAATTAATCTTCTCACGCATGCTTCATTTGGCCTCTGAGGCGATGGTTGCCAAGGTATACTTTGATCTTGTGGCAACACATTTTTTTCCCCACTTAGATGTTAATTATTCTAAATCAAAGCGTTTATTTCTTATATCTTCACTGCATGCTTTGAGTTTAAATGTTTTTGTTTGTGTCAGACATCCCATTTAGCCTGGTTTTCCTTAAAAGAAAGCATAAATCGTCACTGAGGTTCGTGTTGCATTAGATTTTTTTGTGTCCATTGAGCTGTTGCAGATCTGTTTTTTTTTTTTTTTGTTTGTTTTGTTTTGTTTTTTCATCCTTTTGTTTTGAGCACAATCTTGAACTTTTGCACGTGGCAGCTATGCTTGGTTTGCCTCTTGCCTTTTTCCAGCCCAGTAGGCCAATCTTCTATCAGGGTGGATGTGAGGCTTTGAAGGAAGCTCTGGGAGTTTACTTGTCGCAGCCAGTTTGTTTCTCAGATACACAACGAGGAACCCAACTTGCTTATGGATAAGAGTTGCAGTGCAGAGCTTTTCTTTGTTTTTTTATAGTGGAAGAGGCTGTTTGAGAGCACTTGATGTATCCCCCCATGACAATTTGATTGTTTTCCACTGCTTTGACAGTATGTACACCCCTCTAATTCTAGCAGCAGTGGGAGGGGAAAAGTCAACCCTGTCAAGCGCAGAAGAGTCAAATCTGAGCTCTGTCAGCGTGTGTGGACATAACTATACAGAATCCTGCAAGTTTTTTCTTATGCCCAGCGTTTGTTTGGACACCAGTCAGCCTGCCAGCAGTTTCTTGCTCTGCCTCTTTCACAGCCTCCAGGTCCACAAACTAGACTCATTTCCTTTTTTTGCTACTGTGAAATGAGCAGCAATTTTCCCTGGGCTGCCGGAAGGTGATTTTCCAGAGTGATACAGATGGAAAGAGGATGTGGCTTGGAAAGAACAGTTGTTGCAATGCCTAATGAAGTGGGAGCAGGAACAGGGCCTGGCAGTCATACATTTCATACTCTTCACAGAAACACACCAAAAACATATCTATGAGATGTTTATGCGTCTCTCCGTTTTTCTCTATGCAGATATAGATATTAGTGGTGGGATTCTATTAAAACTTTTAATCAATTGAATTCCAGAGTTTGTAACAATTACATTGTCATCAAAAGCTATGTACGGTATTTAAAAAAATAAGGAACATTTTCAGTTCAAAATCATTTTTTGCCTCTAAATTATTGAATAAATAGACACATTAACTCAACACCAAAGATAATCTTTTTTTTTTTTAATCTCTTATTTAGGTTATTTTTTAGCCTATTTCATGTTGTTGTCAGGTTCTGATTGACTTCTGTGAGTCTGGAATGAGATCAGAATCTGCCTGATGAAAAACTCACTTTAATGAATATTGTGGTTTGGAGGAAAGTTGCATAGGGCCATGTCGACATGGGTACCTCCCCCACTAAATGAACTTATTATTTAAAAACTACACTTTGCATTTACCGAGGTTGTGTTTCAGGTATTTACTTTACATCTGAGATAATTTTTTCAGATAGGCTCTGAATTCAAAAGCCAGCGAAATATTTGTAGTTCTGCAACACATGGCTGTACTTCAGCTTCAGATGCCCTTTTATATTCTTTATTAACTTCACTTTCTTGCCCACTGGGGTTTGTGGGGAAAAAAAAAAAAAAAAAAAGCCTCAATAGATCGTCCGTGTTCCCGCTGGCATGGTAGGAATTCATGATCCAGCATTTCCCCTGGGAGTTACCTCCGCTGGATCCCTATCAATTACCCCTGCAGCGACTTGACTGAATCAGCCCTTTTTCCCTCTATTGTTGAAACAGAACATGATTTTCTCATGAATGAAAAATGCTGTTTAATGTTTGAACACCCCGACACCCTCCCTCCTCATCACCCCGTCAGTGGAGTTGTGGAGTTGAAAGTCGGCGAGACGGGCTTTGATGTAGCTAGTGCCGCTCTGAAAGCCTGCTAAGACGGGTTTACCTAAAATGAGGGAGTAGTTCATTTGTTTTCCTCCTGTGCGTTTCATGATTCATGCTGAATAGTCAAATGCATTGAACTTATGGTTGGTTTTGTCAACAAATCTCCTGGGTAGTTATCATAACTGTTTGCATGGAGTCTTTCTTTAACTCTCAATTGAAACTGGTGAAGGTAAAAATGTGTTTAGGCATTTAGCTGGTAAGACCAAACCATTCAGAATTACCTCCTGAGGATTTAGTTTTATAATAACGACACACCAGGAAGATGTGGATATTTATAAGTAAAGCACACTTTGGGGGCCTAGTGTATTGTGAAAGATGAGGCAAGCAGGTGTAAATGCCTTCCCTACAGAGCTGCCCTCAGAAAATGCAGCAAAAAAGGCTTCTGTTATCTCCGCCCTCCTTGGGATTCGTGCTTGTTACTGGCATTGTTGAAAAGCAACACTTTGGCAGTGACAGAAACTAATAAAAAGAAGAAAAAAAAAAAGAATCGCTTTAACAGCCCCCAATTTTCAGACGGTTATTGCGCTCAGAAGCCTCTAAAACAACTGAGAATGCAAGACTGTCATCTCCCCTGCTGCTTTTATAGGTCTTGCTGTTTAATGAGTTTTACCAAGAAAAGAAATGATAATCAAGAGGGATTTCGGGCTTCGCTTCAGTCTTCTAGGAGTGGCGCACTTATTTATTTCTTTAGCGTGTCCGTCTCTGGGACTCTGACGCTGTGGAAATATGCTGCCAATGCTACTTTAAGATATTCGGGTAGCCGAGTCGAGCGGGCTGACAAACAGAAATCGATGGCTTTAGTGTGATGGATGACGCTCTCTAGCTATCAATAACTTTAACATTTTCTGTTGATACCCATGCTACATGTGCTTGGTGTAATCGTGATGGTAATTCTGTGGGAAAATGCTGTAAAAGCTGGCAGAACAGCAGCTTAAAGCAGCGACCGTTATCGGCGCTTGCGCTCGTTTGTTGGTTGTTTTCCAAAGTGCTACCTCCAGCGGCTCGTTTGGACCTTTTCTGGACTCATAAGATTTGTGAATAAATGCCAAACAGTCCAATTTGCTGTTAAGCTTCTTAATATGTGCATATGTGCACTTGTGTTTTTGAGTGTCCAGGGTACCTGTGTAAAAAAATATGACACTGACATTTTAAGAAATGCACAATTTCACACGTTCAACTTTGCTGGTCTGTAACAGAAAATTCCAATAAAAGACGCATTTAGAATTGAAATCGAAATTGCCCAAAATTCAGAGGTTCAGTAAGTTACAGTAAGGGGGAGAATTCAGATTCATACAAAACTAAAAAAAAATAAATCAATAATAAGAGTTTATGCATTAAGGACAAATGGGTTTTTCCTCACATACGAGTAATTCTCTGAATATTTATTGGGGTCAATAAATATTCAGTCAGAGCTGAATATTTAAAGTCAGAGCTATGAAGAAATTTCATATTTTACTGCAAATCTAAAGTATGTCTATTCTTTTTAACTGTAAAAGTATTTTCACTTTTGTTTGTAACATCAGCCCTGTTTAAGCACAAAATGCTTCATTTAATTTTTCTATGGTAACTAACAAAAAAAGCCCTTTTTCTGTGAGCAAAAAATATTTGCGAAACTTTTAAAATGTGCCGATGGAACGCCTCAGCGGCTGATGTCAAGGTTAGACGTACCTCCGGTGCGACTCTGTGCTTTGTGATCATAAAATTGTTATCACCCACACACAGAGATAAAAAAAAAATCTGTTATCGTAGACAGACATCTCCATTTTCCCTCTGTCAGTGCCACGCTTTTTCACATCTTTACAATTTGTGTGTAAGCCATTAAATGGGCTCTGTAGAACTACCTGGTCTTGCTAAGTGTTATTTTATTCTCCTTTCACAGACTTCTTCTCCTTTTTTTTTTTTTTTTTTGCTTTCTCATCTGTTTTCCTCCTTTTCTCCGCGGCACCATCCTCTCCGTCGCTCACGCCACCCTCCCGCATTGACTTGGGTCTCTTTTTACTCCTTTCACTCATCTCCCCTCACTTCGCTTTATCAATCAGTGGGTTGTGCCTTTGTATGGCTCACGGGATCAAATCAGATTCACTCTGGGATTGAATCCCGTGTAGCCATGGCCTCCTGCATTTGAAAGCCAATCCATTCAGCTGTAACTTTGCGGTTCAATTTGAAACAAGATTGATGTTGGCAAACTTCACACACCCGCTCCTCCAAAATGTTTCCTCCATTGCCCACATCAATTGCTGATGGACAAAGGGCATGTGCCACTTTGTGATGGTGATTTCTGGGCTTCTCAGCACAAATAACAAGGACAGGAGGGAGGAGGACTTGACGGCAAATAAAGCTGCAAACCAAGCTGCATCTCTCTGTACACACTCACTCTGGATTTGTGAACATAAACCTGAAAAATGTTTAATTGTTTCAGCAAATATTTTAATTTGTAACATTTCTATTTGTTTTAATAAAAATAATTATCATTTTTTTGTGTAAAATCTTAGTATATGTAATATTTATTTGAAAACAGATGGGAAAAGGTTAATTTGTCCCTCAATCAGCTCTAAATGTTTTTTAAAAAAATCTCTATTTCTTTATATTTATTTGGTGCATCAAAACAAAACAAAACAAAACAAACAAACAAAAAAAAGATTCCTCTCGTCTCTGAGCCTTGCTCCATGTACCTGATCTTTGGATTGTGTGATCATGGTGTGTGCTACTGGAGTTCCCGCGCTCTGTGGCATCATCACACCAGTTTTTAAGCATATGGTGTTAACCCCTGTAAGGTCCAGTGGATGAAACAATCCCCGGCAAATGGAAATGAACCATTCCTTAACTGTTTAATCTCTCATTAATCGAGTTTGTGGTCCCAGTCTCTTTAGAAGATTGCCTTGATCATGTCACACATCCTAACATTTACTAATTTGAGTCGTTCAGCCTTTGTCTGGATGTGGTCTTAGTCCTGGTACATAATTCTTTACAGAACTATAAAATGCTTTTTTGAGTTTAATAAAAATCAGACAAATATCAGTAGCAAATACTGCAAATAAATTTGGATAGTCCTGCAATTCACACTACTTGCTCTACCATTGAATATGTTTTGCTTTTATGTGTTATGACTGTTAGAAAATGAAACGGTAATAGTCTAAATGTGAATCACCAGGTCAGATCACACCAAAAACCGAAAATCTGTAACAAAAAGCAAACATGTTGATTGCTACAACTCTAAAAATCGTTTCTACTTTGTTCTTGCTTTTTTGTTGTAGATTTTACCTCAACACCGTGTTTTCCCTCACCCCACTGTGTTGCTGCTCTAAAGGTCATCTCTGAAAATGTAACTTGGCTAAAGCCTTACTTTAAGTGATGGCTGCGCAATCATCCTCCCCTTCACACCAAGGGATATGATCAAATCCTTCAGTAGTTTTGCTCACTTCGACTCCCGTTTTCCTTTATCATTGTTCCCACAACTCAACCCCCACACTCTAAGTCTCCCCACTGAGCCGGTGTGGTGAAGACACCAGCAGATTCTCAATCCCTGCTACAAAGCCCCAGCAGCAGGGTGGTAATGACCCTGCAACAACGGCAGTAATGATGGAATCAGTGGGGGGTTTAGCCGCCTCCCTGACTCTCCCTAATAGGTCGCCTAATAACTCTGTTAACATCAGGGCTGACCTGGTCGCTGGATCAAACACACTCTTGCGTGGTCGGCCACCTCACATGACTCCCTCCCACCTCTCAGTCAGGGAAAGCTGATGCTAACCAGCAGAATGTGCGGCTTGGTCCCCGAAGCGCCCGTTCGGTCCACAAAAACAGTGAGAAATGAAGCAAACTGTTGCACAGATGAATGCTTCTCAGAATATTTTAATCCCATTAAGCTTTATTAATTCATCGACAACATGTCTTGGTGGAAAAAAAAAAAAAAATGTTTTGAGAAGCTCGTCGCTCTTGAAAAACTACTTTTATTGAAGCTCTGTCTTTTTAGCTGCAGATTAATAGGGGTCTCAGTTTAATGAGTTTAAGCTTAACTCAAGAGACAGTGCAATCCACTCTGGGATTGTCTGCCTTGCTTTAGCGCCTGTGTATGTTAATGAGCTTTAAGTATTTTATTTTGTCAACATGTTTGGGAGTTAGACTTGATGGCCTGCCATGTTCTCCCAGTAGAATAAGGCTGTTTATTATTGATTGTGTTAATTGAGAAAGGGCCCCTCTACTTAGTGATGGCTTTAGCTTTAATTGTGACCTGGAGGGGACTGCTTATATAAATAAATACATAAATCGCTAAAGTAATACTATCTGCATTAGTAGCCGGAGAAAAGACATCAAGTAAAAAATATTATATCATATATTTTATGACAAAGTATAAACTAAATAAATCACGATTTTATATAAAACCAACCAAAACAGTATTGCTTACAATTTAAAATTGTACACATCCATACTTTCAGCAAAGTCGATACTGAACTATTTCTCCAGTTTTTAGATCTATTGTCATATTTACCGCAGCCTAAAAGTAAAGTTTTGGCTATGTGAAAAATATTTCTGACAATCTACAGCATGACTAAAGAAGATATGCAGAAAATTAAAGATGATATTGACTCAAGGCGGGTTCACAATTGAAGTATCCCTTTTCATGACACCCTGGGTGGGCAGCCATATTGCTTTTAAGAGTTTGGATTAGAGGCCAGCCTCGGGGAAGGACTCCCTCTCTTGTTGTTATTGTTTATCAGTTTTGGTCTCGCCTAAATGCTCTGAATTTTACCTTTTAACCTCTTCACAATCTGTCTTCAATGCCTGAAAAAAGAGATGCTACATTTTACTAAATAAATCCGATAACCTTTCTTCGTCTCTAAAGCAGCGAGTCACACATTCTGCATTTAAAGTCCATTACTGCCTAAAACAAGGCAAAGAGGCTATTATCCAATTTGAAAAAAAAAAAAAAAAAAAAAAAACAGGGAAGGCCTCAAATTGTACCATTTTCCACATTTTAAAAGGGAGGCCATTAATTGCTAGTGCAGGCAGGAGACATTTGTCTCAATAAAACAGAAAACACTCCGATGTTCATTTCTCTCTGTTTGGAGCAGTTAGCTTGCTGTGAATATCTCAGGGTCAGCCCTTTTCTTTGCTTATCCCTGCACGTTTTTAATATATTACATATGAATGGAAATTAGGCTCTTAAATATTAACGACGAGTAATTAGTTTATTGTAGGAGGTTATATTATGTGTGTGTGGGCGCCCATCTGTGTGAGAATGAGGGAGTGTATGTTAGAGAGAAATTTCCTCTCTTTCCCACTTCATATTGCTTCGCTGCGATGTCCCACTGATTTTAATCTTCTCTTCTCAGATGAGAGCCATTCCGGCTATCGCGGTGCACTTTAACTTTAGCCCTCTGAATATTAGCTGTCTTTGATACCTGCCGCTTTCAGCCTCCCAACACTACACCCTGCTAACTTTTATGTCTCTTCAGGTACGGTGTAATATTCATGAAATCTGTCTCTTAAAAAAATAAATATTGCCTGTGAAACTAAATATTTTGTTTTGATACTTAATGTCTGCTCCCTTTGGCTTTGCAAAGCAGAAAATGGAGACATGCCAGTTTCTCTTTAATATTTCTGTAATTGTTTTAGTCCTCTTATGAGCTAAGGTACTTTTTTTCTAAGATTACATTTTGTCTTTCCTTTTTACCCATTTACAGTCATTTTTTATAAAAAAAAACAACAAAAAAACAATTTGACATTCTTATAGCTGTTGGAAGCGATTCTGATTCATGATAAATAAGAATACAGGAACCACATTGACAATGTATTTTTTTCCATCCCTTTGCTGTAAAACACTGTGTGCTAAAAAGACTGAAAATGGTAACATTGTTGACATTTTAAACATTCTTCAGTGTGGTATGCCGTGATTAGCGTGGTTAGTTTTCTGTGTGTCTTCCTTCAAATATAGATCCCAGTGGCGACCACATTTCCACTAATCTGCTAATACTGTAATAGCAGAGCACATTTTTCATTTAGCACTTTGGCGTTTGCTAACTTTGAAAAATGTAGCTCACTTAGCTTTACTTAAATTAACTACTTGGCTCTTTTGTAATCTTTCATTTGAATAAAGTTTGACTGTCAAACTGATTAGTTTTGATAAGTTTTGCTTATCAACTGTTAAGAATTATTCAATTAGTTAGATGCTTATATTCATGCTCTTATTTTGAAGTGGGTAAAAACACAGCAGTTCCATTTCCTGCCTTCACTTTCAGTACACTACATTCATTCTGTTGCTAGAATGCATCGCCGTACAATAACAGCCTGTTGTTCCTCTGATTTCCAGCATGTTTCTGATCGAAGCCCTGCTGTGTTTAGGCAAAATCAGCAACAGAGTTAGCAAAACTCCACACGTATAAAACTGAAACCATGAGTGAAAGGTCTGTGTCAGAGGATCACTTCCTGAAAAGCACCAATGCAGGTTGATGTGCAACAACAAATTAGATCTTGTGGAGGCTGATATAACACGTTATGTTATTGACACATGGTGGGTATCAACATGGTTGGAAAAAAAGCACTTTAGCTTCCTCTAAATACCATGTTGTTGTCAGACTTTAGGATTAGTGCTCTAAGGTTACTGAAACTTCATCACTAATTAAATCCTCACAATCACTCCTCCAAATTCAGCATGCTTCATGACAGAGGTTGAACCACAAAAGTGAAAACTTAGCATCTGTACTCTTCTATACTTCCTCTGCTGAAATTCTCTCTCTCTCTCTCCCTCTCTCTCTCTCTCTCTCTCTCTCTCTCTCTCACTCACCTTTAATAAACAGCAGAATATCTCTACATATTGTAGAAATTACCTTTTTCTTTCCTGTTTGTTTATTTTAACCTCTGACTGATTCTGAAAATTGATAACTTCAGTCAGCAGCAGGTTCCACAATGAACAGTGTTGTCAAGGCATACTGGTAGAAAATGAATAAACTTTCCTCCTGAAAGGTTGATTTTAAGTATTTTAAATGTTGTGAACTGTCTGGAAGCCTACAAAACTATGACTTCATCTTGGCTTTCCCTTACTGTTGAAATGCATTTTACGAAACTTATTATTCTGGCATCCAACTTTTAAAAATCCTTTTAGGTAATTCTAACTGACCTAAATCATAAAAAAGTCTGACCTATTTGTCAGACAGTGAGGTTAAAAAGAGGTTATGTGTCTGTTTATACAGTGTATATGAATATCTAGTTTGAATTGCAATGCTAAAGTTCCCCTTTTTTCAAATTTATGCCTAGTTTTAATAATAAGCAATGTTGGCTGTCTTCTACCTCTATTAACATTCCCTGACATTTACTGATGCAACTTTATGTCTCAGATAATACATTTCCATTGCCCTAATAAATAAGAATCTGTATCAGTGTAATACCACCGTAATATATTCAACAAAAAAATGTTTACCTTCAAGCATTTCTCTTTGCTTGCCCTCGTAGTGCATCATTTTGTGCGTCATCCACAGACAGTGTATATGAGCCTGCCTAATTGAGTGATGGGATGCTTATTAACAATAGGTCTTGCCTTTAAGACGAGGACAATTTCAACACCGTCACTGGAGCTTTTCGCATGAAAAAGCCCCAATGGAGCTTCATTAAATAAGCCCCCTGATTCCAGGCAGCAGAATATGGAGTGCATATCTAATCCAAGCTCAGAAATAAGAGAACAAGAGCGGAGAGTTTTATAGGGAATGCTTGATGTGTAATGGCTCACTTTTCTCTTCATGGATGGCTTGCTACGTTTCATTGGACATTTTAAATGCTATAAGGAGGGAATTAAAAAGTTTTGTCACTTTAGAGTGTTGTGGCACTTTTGTTCGTTTATTAATTTCTTAAAAAGTTAGTATTGATAAAAATTGCCTAAAGTATTAAAATGGTTTTCATAAGAAAATGTATCTTAGAGAAATGGGGTCGATCGCGATTGTTCCACCTAAGCAGTTGGTCGTCTTCTTTCTTTTACAGGAGTGCAGAAGATTTGTTTTTCAAGCCATTACAAATCAACCACATGCTGCATTTTTTATGTCACTTTAAGCAAGATCGAACTGAAACTCTGCTGGTTTCGTCGTCTAACTCCGATCTCCAGAAGCGCTTTTTATTTGACTCCATGTCGACTCGTGATTTGCACACTGATCAAAAAGGTGCCCACAAGTCCCCTTTTCTCTGCTGGCTAGCTCTGTGCCTGACAGTGCACAGTTGCAGGCTGAGTTGGTTACATGGCATTAAGTTTAATTTGTCTTTGAGCTTCCGTGGTGGAATTGGTTTGTGGTCTTTAAATAGGCCGGGGGGGTTGACATTCCCACAGCCGGACAGGAAGTGAGCAGAGAAAAAGAGCAGCACGGAGGGGGAAGAGAGGACCTGTGATGGCACTTGGAGGATGGGTAAACAACCTGAATTCTTTGTGTTCAAGATGGTGCCTCCGTGAATATAAATAATCAAGACCTCTCGCACTACTGCGAGGTAAATTACTGCGCAGACGAGAGAGCTTGAGAAGTAAGTTAGACAGAGCTGTCTGATTACAGGTGGAGCTCCACAGTCGCCTTAAACCAAAACAGAAAAAAAAACAAAATGCAAAAAAAACAAAACAAAACAAAAAAAAAAAAAAAAAACACTACGAAGCAGTGTCACTCCAAGGGAATTGTCCAAAAACCAGACTGCTGGAGTTTGGCTCTAGATGAGCTTGGTGACAGCTGGACATTGCTTTCGTCCATATTGAATTTAGCTTAAAAGTGTTGCTGTTGCTATAGAGAGAACTCTTTTATTTTATGGTAATATGCAATCATCACCTTGGAATAAGTTTTTAAATATTTTAGTATTTTGGCGAGTTCACTCTTGTAACGGTTAAGAAATAGTATTTTTCATTTGCCCATGTGAAAAACAATAATTTTGTATATATTCTGTTCTGTTTTTTTCATTCTGATCAACTACAACTGGTAATCAAAACATGCCTAATATTCCTTGCTTTACAAGTAAAACAAACAAAAGACAACTGAAGAATTACAGTAGAGTAGCTGTAATTGAAGCTTTAAACTTAATTGCCCAGATATGGTACTTTGTTATTAAACACTTTATTAGGATAAAACACTACAGCCTAGGACGTTGTACAGTAAATTTAAGAATATAAGCGATATAGATACAGTGGATGAACGTATAGAGATTAAACTGTTGATGGGTTGTGAATTTTAGTTGGAGTTGTAGCAGCAGGGGGGAAACTATTCAGAATCTCCCCATTTAAAAAATGTTTTTCAAACTTGTTTTTCCCTCGTTATCATGTTTTAGTAAACACATGTACATGGTTGGAACTATGCAGAAACATGAATAAATTCTGCACAGCATGACGCTTCGGTGCTACTACAGTCAGCCATCAGAAATAGTAAAACTGTGTGTACTTGGCTGGGGTTGCACTGCTATTGCACTTTTGCTCCACCTACACACACAAGTGAAAGGAAAGTATATCAGTAACACTTCAGGATGGAAGCGGGGTCATGGGAATTAAGCGTTTGCTTTTACAACATATACGGGTATATCCCAGCATGTAACATCAAATCAAGTGCATTAAAGTGCAACACCGGCTCAGTTAACATTAAAATCCAGAGTGGGCGTGCAGACAGCTGAACAATGTATTCCAGAAGGTGTTTCATCATCTCCGCATTATACCCAGACCCCTGACCTCTGGTGCTCTCTGCTATAGAAGGGCTGACTGATGTTGAACTTGTGTATAAGTGTTTGGCTCCATAGAGAGTACAGGTCCACGCAAGCCTGGAAACGGCTTAAATAAGAAACCAGAGGTTTTGAAGACTTGACAAGATTAGTTTGAGTTTGGGGATTTGCATTAAGGTGCTTTTGCTCTCCTGGCCTCTCTCTTTAACTTTTCCACTCTATCCCAATCCAAGCTACGACTGAGGCAAAGCAGCTTATTAACCTTCATGAGGCCACAGGCATCCCCAGGATAGAAAGACGTCACAGACTCGCCGTGTAAGATAAATTAACCTTCGAGGATTGATACAGCTTGATTTTAATTTTAATTACACTAAGTGGAGGAATTCATTAAATATTTTATATCTGAAGCAAAGAAAATGTGCCGTTTTATATTACAATTTTTTTAATCAAATTGAGCTGTACTGAAATGGAGAGTTAAGCTTGTGATGAAGTTTTCTACAAGTCACTTCAGACTTGAGTTTTAAAATATGTTCTACTTTAAATATCCTGTAAATATCTTACTTGCCTTTAATGTGGAGGGGGACTGATTTGATGGCTAAATTATGAAGCGTCACAATCCCTAAGATGTTTCAGCATCTCTGCAACCTCTGGTTTATCCAGCATTTGCTTAGAAATGTTTCTCAGCTTTTTCACACAGGCTTGAGATGTTATGTCAATGTCAGGGGGGGATAATCTTTTCTCATTAAATATTTAACCATCATAGCAATCATTAGTATCTTCACACCACAAACAGCAGCTCAATGACTCACTGAGACACATGACAAATTAGCATGTTGGTAATTAGCATATCATTCAACATACATTGTTGATGCCTTTTTGGTCCAACCTATACGACTAAGCATGATGTTAACATTAAACCAATACGAAGCAAATAGTAAATGCATTTCTCAATGGCTGCTAAAATGAATTAGAAAAAGATTGAATGGGGGTATTATGCAAAATTATTTTTTCGGCTGTTTATCATGCTTTAATGCAATTCTCCCATCAAACACACATCCTGAGTGTTGCTTTGATTCATTCATTCACGTCTGAGGAATCCATGAATCTTCTGTGCCAGACATTCGGGGGTGTCTTGATGCTGCTTACTCGTACAAAGTGCCGCCTATTTACCCAAAAAGCGACCTTGGAGTTTCAGGGGAGTGTCAGAAAGAGCAGGACGTTCCTAGATTTACCATAGACTCACCTGGACAGTCATTCCCATTGCGATTAGTTCCTACAATACGGCCCAGGAAATGACCTGAACTTGTAGATTTTCGCCAGCTTATCTATCCTGAGTAAGCCGGGACAAATTCTTTGCAAGGAAGCAGCATTTATGTGTTACAGACCTGCTACAACTGCATCTATAATTGAACGTGTGAAAGCCCCTGCAATGTAATTAGATGCCCTGCTGTTTAGTGAAGGCAAAGGAAAGACACAGATATACACAAGGTGCACATCGGTCACCTTGTAGGCTATTACTCTGCCCCTGACGCTGGTGGTCCACCTTCCAGAAGGGCGGAAAGAAAATTCCTCTTTTTAAACTCCCCGAAGTTAAAACGGAAGAGACAGATACCTGCAGTTGTTGTTAATGATCCTGAGGCCTTTTTCTTTTGTTTCTTTCTTTTGTTGTGTGTTTTAATGACTTACTGAGTAGCGGACCTTAATGAGCACTGATGTCAGGCAGGAACGAGGGCACAGGAAAATTCTCTGACGTTAATTGTTGTGCGCGTTTGCAGGATTGCAGTTTGCCTCACTCTTCTAATATTCTCCAAGCGCAGTCACAGCGGTGAAAGGAAAATGCCTGTGCAGGGATGTGATGAGCCGCTGGTGTGTTGGTTGACTGAGCAGGACACGCCGGCCACTCCAGCCCAGGAGTCTCTCCACACATCTGAGTGCCGAGTTTGCTCATTAAGCGAGTGGGATACTGTTTGACCCCAAAGCAAGTCCAGAATGACCTGACTCTCTGTGAATGCTTCATTAGCTTCGCTTCTCCCATATTGGACTGTCTCACTTAATCTGTGCTGCCCATTTTGCACGTGAATTGTGTACGTATTGTGTGTCCTGATGCGTGTACATATTTGTATGTGTGTTAATTAGGGCTCCTGGTGGTGTGTAATTAACACAGTAACAAATGTCCCCAAAGGGTAAGATTAACGTTGAACACATTAGACACAATGGCGCTCGGGAGAGACTTTTTTTTTGTTTTGGCAATTAAATGTTTTGTGTGTGTGTCTGTGTAAGTGAGACCATAACTCGTGTTGGCATAACTGTATTGCAGCCATCTCCGTCTCTCAGACAGATACACACATGAACACGCTCGCACACAAAGCCAGCTGTCCCTCTGGATTTGCGGGCTCTTCACTCGCAGGCTGGCAGGATTCTGTCTGCATCCTTTTTCCCCGACTGCCTCCTCCACACAACCTGGTCCAACAAAGATAAACACATGCTGGGTAGATTATTAGAAAAGTAGCAACGGCCCCACAGCGGAGCAGCTAGTGTGCCATTGTTCTACAATCGTGGTGGTATGTTGTAGAATCCAATGCAGTTCCCCTCGGGGTGTTCTTATACATACTTAGACACAGGTGGGTGCTGATACCAGCATGAAAGCTATAACAGACGCCGGTGACATTTCATTGTCTGGAAAAGCTCTGAACACACTGTTTTCACTAATGGCACATTACTGGTTGTTTTTGACTCTTTAGTAGCTTAAAAAGTAGGAGTAGGAACCAGAGTTGTTTACAGTTTAATGATTCAGATGTGGACTAAAGAATAAGCACCATTTTCTCAGTCTGATCATTCTGACAGCTCATTCATCACTACCCATATGCATACTGTAATTATATATGCACTTAGAATATTGTAGCTGAAGTCTGTTTTTCGTAAAACTTTGACCTGTTGGTGCCAGTTTTTCTTTGAATACAATGATGTAGGAAGATATATGAGAAAGAATTGGTTCTGGCCTTGTAGCTTTGAGTTCACACATATAAGGAAGCAGTCACTGAAAAACGGGGTTTCAGTTATTTTTTAAAACATAGAGAAAATAAATATGGACTTTTTAGCATTTTATGCTAGCAGTTAGCCTGGTTAAAACGGCTAACATTGCTAAGAGATTTCTAAAAGGCTCCAAACACTGACAAATGATCTGTTTTCATGTCAGACAGCAGCTAAAATAAAAAAGGATCCTTAGTGCACTCATTTTAGGCTTCCTGTTATCTGCTGAAAGTCTTGCTCTCTCTCACTCTTTCACTGCCTGAAAAAAATATTAATATAATAATAGAATAAAATATTTTCCTTTCTAAATAACGTCTAGCTTTCCTGTTCTTCCTCTGGCTTTATTTTTGAAGTACTTTACTGACATTAATAACAGAACCTTTTTCATCTAGGTTCAGTATCCAGATCTTTTGAAAGTCTTGCTCTCTCTCACTCTCTCACAACTTGAATGACCTTAAAATGTCTCAAAATATAAAAGAAAATAGATTGCTTTTTCCCTGACTTCATTTCAAACACCCCACTGATTCTGAAATTGCAAGCTTTGATTCTTCTTCAGTCGGTAACAAGAATCTACACCAAAAACGGCGCGGTCATCACGGCATGCTAGCACATTCGTATGATGCATTCACAGATCAGAAAATGTTCTGATTTCAAACTGCTGCCAATCAGGTCAGATGAAGCTGAAAACCGTCCAATTTGGGGTTTTGTCTTTGCATTCTCCAGCGTTAAAGCATATATTTGTAAGTCCTTGTTGGCACTGTTGGGTACATGCGTTAAAATATTCAACACTCTGTCATAACTGAAGAGTTTTCCCTGCTGTCTGGTGTTTGTACGCATGAGCATACCGGCATGAGCTGTAAGTACAGTTCAGTGTGCAGTGAACAGTAAAAATGCCTTTACATTGCGCTGTGTGACTGAAGGTGTCTGTTATTCACGAGTGACACGAGGGAAAGTGAAGATGAAGGTTACAAGCGTACATGCTCAATCACTTGTCATGAGAAAACATGGAGCCTTCCTTGTTTACTCTACTGGCTCAACTTATGGATTTCTGTTTTCCTCACTCTCAATGTCTACTGACTTCTATATGGTACTGTGTTAATCATACACATAAGGATGGTTCTGAACAGGGTTAGGAAATGGGTTCTGTGCAAACATTTCATGCAGTGGTTCAAATATGAATAAATGGACGGTGTACAGTTTTGTCTTTTCTGACATGTTTTGGTGTCTGAAATGCTGACGTGGACACATGCACACTGGCCTTGACAGGCCGTCTATGCCGTATTATTGCTCTGTCGGTCGCAATTAAGAAAAACATGCTGTCAAACCAACAACAGACGTAGCTTTTTTTTTTTTTGTGCTGAGTTTTTCTGCCTTGAATGTCAGTGTCCTCCAGCACTAAGATAATAAGGCTCCAATTAATGTGACACATTCCCAGCAGAAAACATGAATAGCTTGTTGCAGCACGACAATTCAAGGTGTCTGGGGCAGTCAGTTGCAGATCAGAGCTGAGGAGTAAAGTTATAAAGCAGTTTCACAGCAGACATCGCTAAACAAACACTTCCACTTGCTCGTCTGAGCTAGAAGTCGCATGTAAGGATGTTTTCTTTCTTTCTCTGGTAAAAAGACATTATCAAAGAGAAAAATCCTGATTAGTACGATTGAAGTTAAGTTATGAAGTTAAGAAATGGCAAAGTCGTGTCTAAAAACAGAATGAGAGCAAACTACTGGGATGACATTATAAAAACAGATTCATATTCACTCATTACACTTGTAATTGAATTAAGACATTAGCAATATCCGATAATGGCTAGCACTATTTATTGATAGTTGTTTTTTGATTGATTATTGTTTTCCCCTAATATCCACTGTCTCAATTCAAAGTTGATCAGAAAAAATGTATAAAATCAAAACTGACTTTGAATTTATGATTGAGAAAATTCACAGGAAGTTATTTTAAAAATTAGATCTCCTGTTTCATTAGGTAGGTTTCAGCTGCTAATATTTATTTTTGATAGTTCACCGAGTTTTATTAGTCTAGAAACTTTGTGTTCATTGTATCTATTTATTTTGAACATTAAAAAAAGCATAAAAACAGACACGTGAACAAGGAATGCAAAAGACATATTTTTATTTTGAACTGCTGTAGGTACATTTAAACAGTGGCTAAATAGTTATAATGCATATAGAGTTAAGTATCTTTTTGTTTCAGATTTTTTTTTTTTTTAATGCAGACACATAAACATTTCATTTACTAATTGGTCTCTTTAAAAGCAGTCCAGCCTGATGTGGTGTGATTCTGGACTATTCCCTGTCAGTAGGGGGCGCTGTGATACTGGCCATAAAGTGAAGCTACTCACAGGCATGAGTCTGTCGGCAGTTGGAGGGAAATAAATACACTTTCCCTCCCAGTCTCATTGGGATTTTGTAAATCATAGCTTTACCTATAACCAACATAACACATCTACCCTCACAATTTCGTCAGATAAAAACCCAATAGCTTCTGCAGATTGTGCACAATTTGACATCGTGCTCCGACTGCGTCTATATGAAGTAATTTTCAAAAATGATGCTCGAGTATTAAGTTTCTCATGTTTCTTTTCTTTTGAAGTGAATGTGTATTTGATACCATACTCAACCTGTGCTGCATTTCTGTTTCTTTCTCCCACCCAGTCAGGCTGCGTAGGGACTAGTTGAATCTTTTCTTCCAGGAGCCTCCGTCTGCATGGCCATGAGTTCAGCGCTATGTGTCATTGAGAAGATGAAATGTGTTTGGCAAAGGGATGTTCGCTCCTTTGCTTTATGTGTGGAGACAGCTTAGAAAAACAGTTAGCTGCAGGATAGCTGAACTGTCCCTTAAAATGTAGTGCTTGTGTCTTAAAACAGTGAAGGGTTATGTGATACATGGAGCTAGGTTAAGGAAACTGTGTTTTCAGAAACAGGAACACCCTTTTATGGCTGCACAAGATTTATTATTATTATCTCTCCAGAGAACACTGTATTTCCTCATGCTCCTTACAGTCAGGCAGGCACGTAATAAGCCAACACACATTTCTCCTCACGGTGTAATTGCCCTAATTTTTTTCTTTAAATAATGCAGCGTGCACCGTGCTCTCATGATCATTTTGTAGTGTTGTTTTTTTTTGTTTTTTTTTTTTTTTTTTCTCAATTTAAATTCATGTTTTATGGCTATGAGGTAATATTTACTCATGGCAACAGATTAGTCTTTATTCAGCATTGGCATTTTACTATGAAGAACGGGGATGCTGATATTTATATTGTTGCCAGTGGTAGTGTGTGACGTATTCACTTCTGCAGAAACAGATCTGGAAACAACCCAATCCATAAAAGTTGAAGTAACAGAAATCCTTATCAGACTGCCCATGCGTTTAATTCAGTCAGCCCTGAGCTAAGCAGCTCAAACAGTGGCGCGTTGCTCATCATAGATCTTATTGTTTCCTCTGTAGCTATTGCTGAACCTTAGCAATAGGAGTGCACTGATGTCTGCAGCAAATGAGTCGAGACAATATTTTTAACACAATTTAAAGCTTTGCAAATATTGAAACTTAGGAACAAGCCTTGCTGGGGGCCTTTTATCGATTCAGAAAGTGTAGATTGTAAGCTTTGTAATGATGTCAAACACATGGAAATAAAAAAAAAATGAAGCTACGTCTATTGGAATTATAACAATCTCCAAATATTTAGGAACAGCCCTTAAAGTTTTAGAAAAAAATGTTCCCAAACCTGATCAGCTACCTTTGTGTCTTAGGGTTAGGGTTACACTGAATGAGCTATGTTTCCAAGCCAGCCTTGGGATATATTTTCATTTTGTATTGTATTTATTAACTTTTTATATAAATATCAGCTCAATGTCAGTTAGGACTCTTTACCCAGTCCTGTTGTCCTAGGTAAAGAGTAAAGAGTTGTTCACAATCGGATTATTTCTGAATGTCCCTTCACTTCCTCGCGCTCTGACCCTGGATTGAGATAGTAATAAATACAACATGCTAGACAATGTTTTCTTTCAGTCCGAACAAAGCCTGCCATAAAATATTTTATCTTAGGTGTTACAGCTGCAAGATGCAGTTAGTCAGCGTGGTGCGTACCACTGCTCGCTGCCTCCTCACCGTCATATTCCACTCAGCACCGCCGCTGCAGTTCAGCTGTTCCTTCTCTGCTTCTGCTCTAGCAACTTGTTTCGTGTTCAGCCGTAATGCGTCACTTAGAATAAAGGTTTCAAAAATGAGAAAATGTCCTAAAGAACCTATTTATGTAGATTTAGTTCATATTTATAATCTGTTGTAGAGGTGGTCCTAATGCCAAATATGAACCCCAAGGTCAAACAACCAAACGTTCTGTGGAGTTTCCAGATAAAAGGCAGAGGGAATCTTTCTTTAACTCGCAATTAAATTTACAACCTTATGAGTTCTTACATGCTTATTTTATGGAAAAGGTGTGCTCTGACAGTGGACCATGTTCATCAAAGAGTTCTGAAAAGGTAATGTGATTTTCCAGATTTTCCTTTTTTTCTAAAAAGCCTTCGTCAAAGAAAGACATAAGATCAGATGTAAAATTGCTCTGTCTGCCTTTAAAATAGAAAATATTGACAGTTCTTGACATGTTGAAAATGGGATTTCATTGCTTCCTTAATTGGACATTCAATACTGCACACTGCAATACAATTACAATTCAGTGACATGCATCATGTGACCCAATTTACATGACTGGGAACAATCTTTTATCCACGATCAATATTTTGCCTTTGCTTGTCTGCCCTGCATTTGAGATATTGTAAATATGCTATGCCAGATCTCCCTTTCAATCGAATATCAGTTCTCGCATGTTCATGAATGATTGTTACACCTCAGTTTTTAAAAACGGCGGTGTTATAAGTTAACTGCACTTTGCTTATTGACTTTTGCAAGCTGCACATATTGAAACCGTTTTAGAAATCCTCTGTTAAATGGTGCAGGTTGCGTTATGGCAACAATTAAAACCAGACCAAATCCGAGTGCCTCCAGCGGCAATGTATTCACAATATGCACAAAAACCTTAAACTGTTTCTATCCCCATGTCATTGTTTTATTTCTCTGTTCAACAATTTGATCAGGATCATTTACCTTTTTTGTAATTTAACCAAAAAAAAAAATGTTGGTAAAATTGCTTATTCTAAGTGCTCTGAGGGGTCTGTTTGAACATTTTGCGTTTCACAGTCATAAACTTTTATACAGGTTCAGGATGTGAGAAAAACACTGTAGTAGATGTTGTGGGACGACATAAAAGATTTTTTTTTTTTCAACAAGACTTCTAAAGAGCCAGGGACATGAAACAAACTGAGTGAGGGGTTTGATTTATTTATTTATTTATTTATTTTTTCCAGTTTTGAATGCTTTAATTACCTTTGCAAAGTTTTGACAATTTGCAGTTGGTAATTATGGGTTATAGCTAATGAAAACCAAAAATTGGTACTTAGAAAATTTGAATAATATCAAAATATAAAGGAATTTTAACACAAATGTTAGCCTGAGGTTGCTAAGGGCTTCTTTTGCAGGAATTACTACATCGGTGCGGTGTGACTTATCCTGTAAAGTGTATTGGTACTTCTACTTCTATTCGTGCATGGTGCCAATAACTGACAGAGTGTCTTCACTATTATTGTGTAGGCCATAACATACCTTTCAAGATATAAAATCACAAACAGTTCTTAAAATAATCTTCATTCATTCTTGTAAAAATCCCACCTTAAACATAAAAAAGATTTGTTTTAGCCCAATCATTTAGACACAATCCTGCGGAAGGGGATTAGGACCACTGGAAAAAAAAAATAAATAAATAAATAAAAAAAAAATATATATATATATATATAATACACATCATATTTCAATCTCAAATTTCAGACTGTAACTTCAGACCTTTATTGTCTTAAAATTCAGAAGAAACCAGGAAATATGTCTTTAATATCTGAATCCAGACTATAATCTCAGAACGCTGACATTTTGAACTGTAAAATTCTTTAATCTTAGAATTCAGATTTTAATCTCAAAATTCTGACTTTTTTTCTTAGAACTTCAGGAGTCAGAATCCTAAGATTAAAGTCAGGAACAACTTACACAGTCACCGTCCCAGCCTTCATAACCAGTTGCCATTACCACGGGTTCCTGAGATGTGAAGTGTGGATCATATTTACTGTATGGTTACCAAGGTTACTGCAGGGATTTCCAATTAAGATGCAATCTGTTATCTGTTTAGAGGACTAATAAGCACAACAAAGCCACATAGGGGACCCCCTGGAATTCATATCAGACCACTCGAAATAACCATCAAGCCCTCCTATCTGATGCACTGCCAATACCTGCTCACTTTCCCAATTAAAACCCCAGGCAGCTTGTCGTGCAGTTAATAAGGAATGTGTGAGGGCTACTGTCATTGTGGCATGTAATGGGTTGATGCCAGCTAAGTGTGTGGCCTTGGAGCATTTCATTTTATCTCTCGCCCTTTTTTCTTAAAAAGAAGGAAAATAAAATAGTGTGTGTGTGTGTTCGACTTTACACAAATGTAGCTACATGCGACACTACGAGGTGCCGCTGAGGGTCAAAGCTGATGTGTTCTTCTGTGATAATTAGGGCTGTGCTGTACCCAATCAGGTGCACAAACTACCAGTGAGAGCACAGCATTGATGACCTTCATTACTTGATAGAGCCAATTAGGACATGAAAAAGAAGAAAAAGAAGTGTGAAACAGTTTTGGAACTAAAATGCAAGCTGAAGGAGACAAGGCTACGTGTTTTTGTTTTTTTTCCCCCCTCACTCTTTCCTGTAATATTTTCCTTTTAGCCTTTTCAGGCCTTTTGACTGAATGTGGCTAAAGCCTTCAAACACAGTGCTTTGATACGGTGTCTGTGTTGATGTGGGCGGATGGAAGCAGCCCAGTTTTCCTGCAATAAATGAGATCTTTTTAAAACTTTAAATGTTTTATTATTGGAGCCATGTGAGGAAGACTTTCTTTTTTTTTTCTTTCCTTTTTTGAACCACTGCAAACATTTTTAGGGAAAAGACGTTTGTAGACATATGAGCTGAAGAAGATTCACCCTATTGTTACAAGTCTACTCAAGGCCAGTGGGTGTGAATCACGTCTCATTTTAACAACGTCTTCTGGGTTTGATTCCTTTACAGATTCAACAAACACAGAAACCCTGCAACTCCTTGAGGTACCGTGCTTTGAAAAAGTATTTACCCCCCTTACTGATCTATCCTATTTTTGCTTCTCCCCACACACTCAGTTAATCAAAAATAAACTTAAAATCAAACAAAGATGGTCTGAGTAAATACTATATGCAGCTTTCAAAGTTATCCAAACCAACCTGACCTTATGTGAAAATGTAATCGCCCCTTTAACTAAATTATTGTGTGTTCCACTCTTGCTGCCAACAAATTCTTTCAAGAGTTTGTGATGAGATGTAATGAGTCATTTGCATGAGCAGCTTTGGTCCCCTTTGCTCTTAGCACGAATGAGCTGTTTGATATCATCTCATGTTTAAATTCGGGCTTTGACTAGGTCGCTCATGGACCTGCTGTACACCATGTGTTCTTCAGTTGAAAAAGATGGTCTGATATTTTCAATGGAACCACCATGCTTAGCTTGTCAGTGTGATGATGTTTTCCTGAAATATACATGTAGATTTACACCAGGCATAAGTCGACCCATACTGTTCAAAAGGTTCCTCTTTTGTTGCATCAGTGCATATAATATTTTCCAAAATGTCTTTGAGATTATTGAGACGATTTTTGGCAAGTGTCACACAGGCCTTCATGTTCTTTTTGGTCCGCAGTGGTTTTAGCCTTGGATCTTTCCCATGGAGGTCAGTTTCTTTTATGTTGTTGAATCCTGAATACTGATTTTAACTGAGGAAAGTGAGGTCTGCAGTGGGTCCTCCTGGATGAGCCAACGGTGCCCTCCTGGAGTCATTTTGGTAAACCAGCCACTTCTAGAAATATTCATTGCAGGTTTTTGTTCTCTCCATTTGTGGATTAAGCTCTAATCGTGGCTCTGTGGAGTCCTAATGTCCAGAAATTACTTTTTAATCATTTCTATAAACCTCTGTAATTCGGGGCCAGAAGTTATCCTTTAGCCTACTTCATGCTGTCAGAATTTCTCAGGCAATAATCAGGGCTAAATGCAACTTGTGAAGTTACACCAAAATAATATGGTAATAAGGTATAGTAATAAGTTATAATTTATTTCACAAGGTTGGCAATTATGGTTTTTTGGTTTAAGTAGCATTTAATAAACACACTTTCTCTTGAAACTCGCTCAAGTTCCCTTTTGAAACGACAACAAAACAAACACAGAACCAGTGAAATTGCAAAGGGGGAAATACTTTTTCAAAGCTCTATACATGCACTCATTATTGGTTACACAAACACACACACACACACGCACACACACACACACACAGAGAGAGACGACAGACTCCATCTTCCAGACAAGAGATGCTGGTCCCAGATAGTTCCAAGGGAGGGTAGTTTAATTAGGCTCCGACAGCACCCGCTGAGAATTGCTCCTGAATCTGACACTGTTTTTCAAATGTCACCGTCAAGTGCTTTTCTCAGAATGAAATGTGAGTCATTATTCAGATCGTGTCACGCTCATCGTGTGTTTTTCTTTTTTTTCCCCCTTTTTATTTCTGGTCTTTGGTTTCCATGTACTAGGATTGTAATTAACTGATTTATTAACCACGTTCCACATGATGGATGTAATACGATGTTGAATTAAAAAAAAAAAAAACTCTTGAATTACCTGTCAGCAAGAAACTTGACAGCCAGAGAACAAAACCCCAAAAGCAAACATTTCACAGAGCAACAAAGAGATGAGACCCGAACAATAACCAGGGCAATTTGTTCTTATTTTTGTAAACGTGAATCAGACAACTGTCAACCCAGATGCATTTTGGGTAGTGGCTGTATTCTGTGACAACATAATACCACTGAGCCCTGGCATAAGAGTTGTTTTCAATGTTTTGTTCAGGATTGGCAAACAAACGGCAAACTATTCTGGTTTTATAAAGGAAAACATGTTTGTTTTTTAAAAATATACTTTTTGACAAAGTCGACTAGACTTCATGACACATGTCTCCCTTTCTTGCAACGAGCTTTACCCTCCATTTTCTTGGTTACCACAGTGACGAGTGTGATGACAGTGACAGAAACAGGCCATCCACTCGAGGCGCATGTTGCTGCTGTTGAGGGAATTCGAGTCTGTAAAGTCTATACAACTAGTCTGTACTTTGCACAATGATGTTATTACGTTAACTTATGAACACGAAGGGCTCCGCCTAAACATTCAATGTCACAAGCCGCAACTGAGAGCCGGTTGAAGTGCCTATACTTTTAAGAGCCTCTTGACTGGATTCAGCAACAATGGCACTTTTCTTTTTACATTTCTAACCTCCTCTGCAAAGAAGGAGCTGTTGTTGGTTTAGAGTGTGCATTTGTCTGTATTTGTTTACATTATTTGTGAAAATATTAGTGATTTGCAATCAAATTATGTTTTTGTCACGTCCTGGATACTCATATTCAGGTTTTGTGCAGGTGTGTTGCCTCAGATGTGTCGTTTCCTACTAGAGATTTACTCACATACACTGGAATCTAAAGTAACTAGTCATATTTATGAAATCCTGGTACGGTGGTAATGTGATTACCTTTAATATAGTGTTCAGTCCTTAAGCCATTTTGAACAGTGTTTTTTTTTTTTCTTTTTTTTTTTTTTTGCTAAACCAATTTCTTTGGCAGTTTGTTGAATTAAATTATATTTTTTGAGCTATACATTTTTTTTAGGTCCACTAAGTATAGTGTTTTACCTTTGAGTCAACCCAATTACGCTGCCTTATTCTACAGTGAAGTAATTAGATTTTCTTTCTGAATCTTGTTAAAAGTTTTTTTGATGTAAATTCGTTATACATCTACCTTGTTTAAAGGAAAATTACTGATTTTATTTGCCAGCTTAAAATTTACCTTTACCTTCTTTGTTTTCCTTATAATAATGCATTATTTTTCCAAAGTAAATTATAGTCTTCATCACATTTTGGAGGCAGTTCTATATCTTTGACATTCTGTGCATTCAGACTTTGTTTGCTAATAGTTGGGTGAACTTTCACACCAACTATTCCAGCACTGAAACACAAAACATCTGAGAATGCTTTGGGAACATGTTGATGATTGAAAAGTAAGTGAAAAGGGAGGTAAATGTTGGAATACTGCCACAGAGAGATATTCAGTAAATAATATTCCAATGTCATGTTTTTCTTTTTTTAGTGCAGCTACATCTTAGAACCCCAGGAAGATGTTTTTTTTGTTTGTTTGTTTTTAAAGATGCATGTTTTAATTTGACCAAATGTATGAGTTTCTAGCGAATCTACAAACACATTCAGACAGAGAAATTGGTGTATCTGTTCTCTGGTTGTATTTCAGTAGAAACAAGTTTGTATTTCTAACTGTCTCTCTGAGAGTAGTTCTGATTCTCCTTAGTGTTTCTGGTGCAGTTTATTGTTGGGATTTCTGGGGATATTGAAGGTATATAAATCTGGTTTAAGAGCAGAGACTGAATTTAATGATGCCAAGAAGTAATGTTAACCAGTGGTGGAGTATGAATGCCTCCTCTCCACTGTCTGCAGGCCAAATTAGACTTTCTTATAGTAGCCATTGTAAATATCTCACAGGAAAAGCACAGTGGGCTTTCCGCACTCATTTGAATTGTTCCCGTTGCACCTCCATGGCAAAGCTGAGGACTTTGTTGAAATTTTAATGTATCTTTGACCCAGATTTGATGTGCGTGCTGGCGTTTCTGATGTGCGTCAGTCTTACAGTCGAAGAAACGCACTTGCCATTGATGGAGCTTTTGCAGAAATGTAGCGCTGGCAAGAATTCCTCTTATTCCGCCTCGTCTGCATGAGACTGTACTCACTGCTAAAAGGAGATGATGAACTTGGGGAAGAAAGAGACCCCACTGATTAATGCGTGTGTGGCTGCACCTTCAAAAAATTCAGTCCTGTGCATAATAATTTGCTCCTCACTTATGCATTTATGAAAAGAATCCCCCACCGTTCCTGCCGACTGCAAAAGCTACTTCAGCTAAAGAAGCAGGAGGCTGAAAAGTCAGTCGCACAGAGGAGGGGAAAGAAAAATAAAAAATCGAGAGCTCATCACTGACAATCCTGCCATCTCTCGGTGTATGCACTGACAGGGTAAGATGTGAATTACAGCTATCTTCGTTTCATTTTGGCAGTTTGGTGTTTTCCCCGAGCCACTTTGTTTTGTTGCCATCCTGAGCAAAAAAACATCTCTTTAGCAAAGCGACGCCTGTTCTAAGAGCGAAAGAATGAAGAGCCCAATCTAGTGTAATCATCCCTCCTCCCCAAAAGAAGAAAAAAAAAAAAATCTATGCCTGCCCACGCTCCTCCCACCAGGATTTAGATAGTTAAAACTGAGGGTGTTTTGAGCTCCCTCTATAACACCTCAGCTCTCACCTGAATAAGTCACATTTAGCCGCATCTTCTCCCAGTAATTAATGTTTTCATATTTCATTTCCCACTTTCAAGTTCAAGTGAAAGCGCCTTCCCTCGATTGTCAGACAACATGTCAAAGGTTACAATCTTTCTGTAACAATCCAACCCACCAATTAATTAGTGCAGCTTCCTGTTGCATGGTGAATGTGGACCCTTGAGTGGAACTTGGAATAGATTTAAATCAGCAATGGAGAGCCAGGGGAGGATTCCTCTTCGGGTGATTAAAAGTAACCTTTAGAACTATGTAGGAGCTGTTTGCTATGCCCTTTCTTTCCCTGCAAATGCCATTTTAGGACTCTGGTCTAATGATGCAAGAATAGTTTCAAGGCAATTACAGTCCCTCCAAATTGATCCCAAAGCATTGAACTTATGAGTAGGGGAAATAACGCAGCAGAGAGGGAGTACAAAAGTAGATTGTGATTTAACTTGCAGGTATGCAGGAAGTTATTAACAGGCCTGAATAATATATAGTTGTGTGATATAAAGATTAATAGCCCCACACTTACTTTGGACAGATTTTGGAGCACCAACTGTGGTATGCTTTTAAAAATGTGTCTATGGTAGCATTTATTGCATGCCGGCAACAGTAGGGTGCATCGACTGTGCTGGCAGGCATGCAAAAAGCATGTCAGCCCTCCCCTGTCCTCCTATTAGTGTCGATAGGCTATCTCCTGTGGTTGCCTCCAGGTATGGAAGCAGCAGGGGATGCAGCAGTCAGTGGGAGCCTTGTTTTGCTGCGGCACTTGTCCTTGTAACCGAGGGAATTGTGTGAAGCCCTGCCAATCACTTCATTGCAGTCACAACAGCAGCTGCCCACTTTGTTTTGCTCCAGTGTGAAAACGAACAAAAAGAAACGCACTTTGAGACTTGAACCAAGAAGAGAAATGGCACAGATACGTGCATATGTATGCAAATGTGCACAGCAATGAGGAGAAAAGCTTAGAAACTGACAGGTAGCTTGTCATGCGTACATTTTTTTTTTCTTGGTTACAAGAAATTGAACAAACTGTCCTCTGCTGAATTCAATTAGTGAGTTTTATTCAGAAAATTGATTACCTGAGACATTAGTTTTTAGTTGTTTAACTTATAAAAAGACAATCACCCATTTCCCACCAGTGAAAAAGACAAAACTCATTGTTACATATTTCAAAATAGGGAGGTATAATTGTGAATTTGCCAACTATATAAAGTCAGTGATGCTTCTTTTCAATTTTATAAAACAAATGCTCTTGTTGATGTAGATACTTGCCAGAAAAAGAGACCTTGAACCGGAATGGTTTGTGTTTGTGAACAGATGGTTGTAACATCATCTGCCTGTAAAATATAGAGGGGAGTGTAAAATATAGTAATATTCAATAAATTAGAATATTATTGAGACATTCTTTTATTTCAGTAACTCCGTTATGGATGTTTTCAACCATTTATTTCTGCTAAATGTGATGATTTTCCTTACATAGATAAAAACGCTTACCATAAAAAAATATATTAGCACACCACTAAAATGCACTAAGACAACAGAAATGTTGTCTTAATGAAATGTATGTGTAATACCCTCCTCAAGGTTATTTTCAAGAAGATTTTTTATTCTGATAAATAAATGCCTGTCTTAATTTATTAAATATGAGTGTATTGGCTTAAAAATATATAAACACATAGTTAATGTTTTCTTTTTATTACGTTCTGTACATCTTTTACTTTTCTGCCATTTACACTTTTTATTAATTTGCGGTGAAACGAGTTTCTTGCTAAACATTCTTTGAAAAAACAGTCCACATTCTTAGAGAAAAGTCAGAATACTTTTATTAAAGTCAGTTTTTTTGTTGTTTTCTTTAGTTGTCTTTTTAACGGTGGGCCTAATCTTCTTCCATAAATCTGCCATTGTTCATTGTTCTGCCATGTACATCTTTTATTCATTTGTGCTGAAGCAGATTATTTGCCAATTTCCACAGTGTGCATCGGTGAAAATGATGACAGCGCTGACAGAGCGAATAAATTCTTAGATTAAACTCAGAATTCAGAGAAAAAGTCATAATTCTGGTATTAACGTTGGATTTTTTATTTTATTTTTTTATCAGTGGGCCTAATCCTTTCACGTACATCCCTCATTGTTCTGCCATTCACATATTTTAATCAGTCGTAGTGTAACAGATTCTTTTCTAATCTCCAGCCTGAGCATTGCTGAAAATGATGACAGCGCTTTCTCTGTCGAGCGACTAAAGTCGAGCCAAATGGAAGGACTGAATTAAACGGAAAAAAATTTACAAGAAGTATCTGCAAAAATGTGAAGTTCTTTCTGGGAAAGAGAGAGGACTGAGTTCATTCCTCCTCCCCCTACCTTAGGGAGTCCTAAGGCTCATAATCACAGTGCAGCATGAGTAGGCAGATGGCCTCTAGTTTTCCTGTGACCTCACCAGATCTTCTGCATCAACTGTCTCTGTATTCAGCGTAAGAGCCAGAAGAAGGTTTTTGACACAGTGCTCTTGGATCAGCTTTTACCGTGAGCTTGAAATTGGGGCTTTGCCGTTAAGGAGAGTAATTTCCAGGCTTCACATCCTACTCAAATCTATCGGGCTGTCCTACAAGTGAAGTTGGAAAGTGGGGGCGATGAAGAGCAGGTGTACGGTGATTGGGATCAGTGTAGCAGAAAGCTGTGGGATTCCAGGGACCGGGCCTGACAGTTTCAGTGTACTCCTCTCTTCTTGACTCCCTTCTAGACCCTAGCTGAGTCCATCTGTCTGGGTGACGCTGCACACACAGACACTGTAAATGCCTGTAAAATGCAGAGCTGGACTGTGAGACCGCAATCAAGGAAGCCACTTTTCTTTAGAAAAGTTAAATATACATAGAAACGTAGAGCAATGACGTGCGTGACACTGATTGAACGTTACTATCTGTGCAGAAAATCATTGAATTGTGAACGGAAAAAGGGCCTTTACTAGTTTCCTCCTTTTACTTGCTGCTTTTTAGTAAAGTAGCTATTTTTCACACAATTTTGAGTAGTAAACATTATTGCTGCTCCTACATGTTCCCCCTCCTAATTATGAAGAAACTTGGGAAACTACAAGTTATTTGTGAAATATTGGATCTAATTGGTCTTCAATATGTAAACTAATGATCACAAATGACTCAAAGGGTTGCAGTTGTAAACCAAGCTTTGTCATGCTGTACATAAATCAGACTGATGAGGAAACGTTTGTGCAACTTTCTAAAATAATTTAAGGCAGAGAAGATTTTAAATCAACTTTTTTTCTGGCAGCAGGACGTTTTGGGAAAAAAAATAAACACTGTCTCAGATTTCAACTTTTACCATTTTTAACCGATTTTAGATTAACTGATTTGACGTCAGTGCAATCTGACTTACTGAACATTAGTGATTACCATTAATGTGTCAGAGTAAAGTAACTGAAAGTTTCATATATATAATATATATATATATAAAGATTAAATTATTACCAATTTGTTTCCAGAAAAAGATATCACAATCCATTCAAAGCGCAGAAATACTTAAACTACTGTAAGTTACGTTCACTGTAAATACTGTAAATTCACATTTACTTAACCTGTTGTTCACAGGTTGTCATTCACAATGTCAGGGGTGTCAAACTCCAGTCCTCAAGCGCCGTTGTCCTGCAGTGTTTAGATGTGCCACAGGTAAAAAACAGTGGAATGAAATGGCTTAATTACCTCCTCCCTGTGTAGATTGGTTCTCCTGAGCCTTGCTAATGACCTAATTATTCTTTTCAGGTGTGGTGCAGCAGAGGCACATCTAAAAGTTGCAGGACAGCGGCCCTTGAGGACTGGAGTTTGACACCCCTGTCACGAGAGGACCCAAGTTTGGGTCCTCTCGTGAATGACAGGTTAATCAAGGACAACACAGTTAACAATGTTTGGAATGACAAAAATAAAACTGTCGATTTGTACGAAAGTTTTAGGGCAACACTTCTATGAAGAGTTGTAAATGTCATAATGAGGAGCATTGTTGTGACGATGTGCTGCAGGCGGATTGTCAGAAAGAACAGAAGGTTCTTAAAGAGACAGAGACCCAATTTGAAGGCGTCGAGTTTGTTTTAAGTTATATTTCAATTAAAATCAGTCAAATTTTATTTGTATAGCACATTTCAGCAGCAAAAACAAAAACACAGAGTCATTATTTGATATATACAGAACAGCCGAAGACAATACAGTCACTTTATTGTGTAATAAAGTGACTGTATGTGCCTGGAAAACACATCATAAACAAACCTTCTTCCTTCTCTGTGCAACTGTGATCTGGTTGTCAAAGTCCAGTCAGCTTAAGGTTTGAAGTTAAAGTAAGAAGATGTTTTAAGAACTTTTTTCACAGTCCAGATTTTGCCACCTTTTTTCTGCANTAATTACCTCCTCCCTGTGTAGATTGGTTCTCCTGAGCCTTGCTAATGACCTAATTATTCTTTTCAGGTGTGGTGCAGCAGAGGCACATCTAAAAGTTGCAGGACAGAGGCCCTTGAGGACTGGAGTTTGACACCCCTGTCACGAGAGGACCCAAGTTTGGGTCCTCTCGTGAATGACAGGTTAATCAAGGACAACACAGTTAATGTTTGGAATGACAAAAATAAAACTGTCGATTTCTACGAAAGTTTTAGGGCAACACTTCTATGAAGAGTTGTAAATGTTGTAATGAGGAGCATTGTTGTGACAATGTGCTGCAGGCGGATTGTCAGAAAGAACAGAAGGTTCTTAAAGAGACAGAGACCCAATTTGAAGGCGTCGAGTTTCTTTTAAGTTATATTTCAATTAAAATCAATCAAATTTTATTTGTATAGCACATTTCAGCAGCAAGGCATTTCAAAATGCTTTACATCATTAAAAACAAAAACACAGAGTCATTATATACAGAACAGCCGAAGATAATACAGTTATTTTATTGTGTAATAAAATGACTGTATGTGCTTGGAAAACACATAATAAACAAACCTTCTTCCTTCTGAGTGCAACTGTGATCTGGCTGTCAAAGTCCAGTCAGCTTAAGGTTTGAAGTTAAAGTAAGAAGATGTTTTAAGAACTTTTTTCACAGTCCAGATTTTGCCACCTTTTTTCTCCAACTTCCGCATTACTAAAGTTCATTAACTTCCAAGCACATGAGTAAAGTTGCTTTTGCTTTAAGCACAGCTGCACACAAGTATAAGCTGTGTCATGTAATTATTTATAGTGTCTATGTTTTATTTAACTTTTAATGAGGAAATTGGAATCTTAGCGGTTGTCACTTAGAAGCTCCATCTGCTGTGTTTGCAGCAGAATTTAAAGCGGCAACATTTCCAAACTGCTTTCAAGTAAATTCTTCCCTAATTGTCATTTCAGGAAATGTTGAAGGAATGTTGATTAATTTTGAACTTTCAAAAAAGTCCTCCAGACAACATTACATACTGGAGCAACATGCTCGAAATCCTACAGCATGTGCTAAATCATTCCACAATCCATAAATTGCTGCATATTCGCTCTGCATCCCTCTGCGTTTTAGATGTTAAATCTATGGCAAGCATGTTTTCAACTTGAACCAACTATAAAGTGTTTTCATTTGTAATCCTTGGTTAAAAGCTGCTGGAAACTCATTTGTTTGCAGTTTATAAATAAAAAATTAAAAAGATGCTTAGTTTGCAAAATTTCAAGAAGTAACGTGAAACTCAATTACTGCAGCCGCTCGTGTGGTTGATCAATCAGATGCAGCTCCTCTGAAGGTATGCGGTTTTGTTTTCATGTGCCTGCCAGGACGTGGGGTTTCACGTACGTGGATCGTTGCACAGAAAAATATGCAGACCTCCAGAACTTGTACTCGCATCTTTTGCTTAACATCACAAGGAGTTGTTGATTAAACCCACTTTTGAAATTCACATTTCATCTCAGATGAGGCAGCACTCTTTGATTAGAAGCACCCCTCTGCTACATTTCATGGATATGCGGAAATTTCCCTTTATGAAAAACTCTGCCCCTCCTATTTGGTGTACATTGCTATCTATTTGGCTGGGAATGTTTTCTTGGCTGAACCTTGTGACACTCAGTGAGATTCTGTTTGCCTCTCTGCTCATGGGAAACTTTTTTTTTTTTTTTTGCCTTCATCTGTTGGTTAAGGGCAGCAGGGTGGATCCGGGCTGTTTCTGAGCCTCCCAGCACATCATATGCCCCAGAAAGTTCCAGTCTTATCTCTATTCCCTATCTAAACTCCTGCATGCACAGTTCACACACACACACACACACACATGCCGTTCTCCCAGGAACCTTCCTCTACCATTCTACCATCTCCTCCCAGTTTAATCATCTGGGAAAATATTTATTCATGCTCTGTCATTATTACCTCCCTTGGATGTGTTGATGAGGTTGTCTTTTATCTGCACTTTCTCTCCGAGTCGTCTCCCCTCAATGTGAACTATATGGTTTGAACAAGCAGATTCATGCTAGAGTGGAAGTCTGTGGTTGCTGCAATAGTGACATGATTTTCATTGTTCAAGCTACCAATTCCACTAAAGCCAACACTGTTTGGTATCAATGCTGACTTTTACTGTGGAAGTGTTTGCACCTACAGGGTGGAAAAATGTCTTGGAATAAAAATAACATGGGGCTCCATTACTTTTCAGTGATCCTTGTTCATTATTGCTGTGGACCTCTGTCTCTTTGCTCTTCAGTATTCAGACATTTTTCCTTTTGTCTAACTTGACTCCAAATGTTTTGCGGAAAATTTGTCCATTTGCGGATTTTTTTAAATTTTTTATTGCATATATAAAATGTTTGAAAGAAAGTGCAGCTTGGGAAGCTGAAACGCCTCGGCTCAATGCTACTTGGCATGATATTGACTGGCGTTTGCAAACCAGCCAATCCAAGAGCGACATGCATTTTCAGTAATTTAGACTTTATTTTGTTGTTGTGACCTTGTAGATTTTCACCAAGACGTGGTGTTTTTGACCTTGAATGTTGATGCTCAAGTGAAAGATCTGTGAAACAGAGATTGTGTTGTTTTCTGCTACTTCCTGATATGAGAGCAGCTCAATCGTTTGTTGAAGACCTGACCCTAGTCTGTAGTCAGTAATTTGGCAAAAAAGAGTGTATTTAAACCCTTCACATTATACTGCTTAACAACCGTTTAGAGATTTAAAAAGTGACCCCCCCAAATGTCACTGAAATAATTTGTTTGACATCAACTAATGGGGTATTTCTGGGATTTTAATTTGTTTTCACCTCCGAGTTTTTCCATCTTTCAAAGTGGGGCCAAATTGATGAAAGCTCAGCACATCTCTAACCAATTTAATCCTGCAAGTCAAAAAGCTGCAGACAACCCAATCCGTCATGTAGAGCCGCATTCTAAAGAAATTAAAAGAAATGTTTACTTTTGTGTATGATGATTCCTCCAGTGTAAATAAATCCCAAAGCGTTGAGTGTTATATGCATTTTGTTCTGACTTATTTCCCACAGTTATGTAAATTACGTGAGAATCATTTTACTCTAGTGAAATTCTAAGTGTATCTCACTCACATATATAACATCTGCTGTGCAAAAGATGCCAAATGCTTAAAATGAGTCTTTTTCTTTCCAGGGGCTTGAAATTTCATTGTGATTTTCACATTCAATTTACTTTCTCTGTGTGTCTCCACAAAATGTGCCAGTGCTGCAAATCCAGATGAAGCAGTCAAATGAACTTTGTTGAAGCTTTAATGAAAGCATACAACTTACTTAGCAACACCTGGTCTGGTTGTGTGACCTTTTAGCTTTTTTTTTGGTCAGCCATGTTGAGCCTGACAGATGAGTTTGTCTTGCAAAGTAATACTCGTGACGCGTACAAACATGCAGTTGTGTGTTGTGTGGTTCCAAGCCTCTTTAATTTTGGAATGCCTGCATTGTTAAGCATGATCAACGGAGCGCTCACTTTCTGCTCTTCAAGTCCCGATAGCCCCAATTTATCAAAACTCATCGGAACATGTCAGACTTCATTCAGCTTAGCTGCACAATGAAAACTCATCATTTACCAATCAATAAATCTGTACAGCTGAAGTCCGATGTAAGAATGATGAAATATGAAATATGAGTTTGCTGAGGCCTTCCCCCCCTCCCCCCCAACATCCATCATTGTCAACAAAATGAGTCCAGCAAATATTCAATTAAGACCTCGGGGCTCCATTTCTCATTCATTATTCTGGGGTTAATTTGCAACTGTAGATTTGTCTTTTGTCACTTTCAGGCCAAGAAAGGATGGTTAAGTAATTAATTTCACTCCTTATCATGCAGGAAGCAGTGGGGGGTCTTTGTCTGTGTATTCAATGAGCTTTTGAAAAACATCTTTTGGCATAAAATTGCCTTTCAGGTAAACGCATTGATACTGGTCAGTGCTATGTTCTTAACTCAGTGTGACCTTTTACTTACCACAGCTGTTTTTGAATCATCTTTAAAATTTTCTTCTCAGAAAACAAGTCTAACCAACCAAATAATCTATAATTTCACTCAAATGCTACTCGTTTAATGCTTTTATGATTTGTTTATTGTTACACTTTAAATAGTATAATATGAATACTTGATCATTCATGTTTTAAAACTTGAATGGGAAGCTGTCATTTATATTGTGAAAGTGTTTGAATGTGAACACAGCCACATACATGGGATATTATTATGTCTAAAGTGGTAGTTTGATGAATTTTGTGATGAGTCCCAAAAATACGAACAGGAATAATTTTCTTTGACTGTACGGTGTGACATAGCCTTTATGTTACCCGATGTGCACTTTTGATTGGCTAATGAGTCCCTCCTGACTTCTCCTCCTCTGGAACCTCATCAAGAAGCATTGTCCAACTGGGTCAAAGAAGAGCCGAAACACTTACTCGGTTCCGGTAAATCAAGTTTGTATCGCTACATTTGTCTGTTTTCACTCAAAGTTGTCCGAGATTCCTATTTTTTTTTCTTCCAAAGTTCTACGGAAGTGTGCTTAACGTCACTTACTAACTTTCTTAAAGAGTGCCACTCGGTTCCGCAGCCAAAGTGGGGAACCTGCAGGGATCCAGAATCCCAGTACCAGAAGAGATCAGTACAGCCTTACAGTTTCAAAGTTACTTGTTGCAACCAGATTCAATGTTAGAGCTTAAAAGCCGACTCTCTCTCCAGGTGAGAAAGTTTGATGTTGGAGAACTGCCTGAGCCGAAACCCAAGTGGGTTACGTGACAGTAAACAGCCCATCTGACACTGTAAGGTGTTCCTTTCAGTTCTATCATGGTGGTTCTGGTGTTGAGACCTGATGGGTTCAGGTAGTTGGAAAACTTTGCGTTGCTATCTCCCTTCAGATTAACGTAAAGGTTAGTCACAGTTAGGCTGCAAACCACTAACTGCCTCAGAGTGCTGAGAGACGGATAAACTTATTGACTGACAGATAAACTTCTTTATTTAGTTTTCCCTATTCATGTTGCATTTGTTATTTTTGTTTAGCTTTTATTTTTTATGATCTTACTCAAAGTGTCATTGTCTTTGAATGATGCCAAAGACACTTTGTTCCTGAGAAATATACAAGTTAAATCTTAAACATATGTTATAAAAATCGCTCAATTGAGAGGTCAACAGTTTTTCCTTTAGATAAATCTCATAAATTGTGTTTACTTACGTTTTTTTGTTTTGTTTGTGTGTGTAGATACTTCCTGTTAAGTTTCACACCTCAGTACAAAATTCCAGAGATCTTGTCAACTTGCAATTTAAGATCTATTTCTAAGTGATTGTATGAACAGAACAGCACCTAATATACTGTTTTTCCATTTTTGTTGTTTGTCAAACTGCCCTATATTCAGCACATTGCTAACAAAAAAGAGTTGCATGTTTTAAAAGACCAGGAACAAATGGATACGCTGAACATCAAATATCTTAGAGGGTTGTTTATTACTAGTTTGAGGCATTATTCATTCATTTATTCATTTTCTTGCTTCATCCTGATCCAGGTTCCAGCCAGAGCTTCTGCAAGAGAAGTGCTTGTAGGATTTTATAAAAGGTTAATCAAAACTCCTGTTTACCTGAAAAGGACCTTCAGGGAGTTTTTTTGTAGACACTAAAGAGTGGGTGTTTTGTTCTGTTGTGCATCTAAGCCTGCTTGAATCTGACCTTCAGCGAAATATGTAGTGAGGAAGAAATTAAAAGTGAAGCAAATTTCTCGTCTTGCTTCTGTTTTAAAGATGTCGGCGTTCACTCTCACTTCCATACATTTTAACCAGACTCGTCCAAACTCTGTTCCATGGCCCCGTATTTCAAATAATAATCAACTAAGATCCACTTTAAAAATAATTTGAATGTTTATTACAGAATCACATTTTTGTCATTGCTAAGTTTGAACTGTAGATTCAGCTGCATTGCTTCCTTTCTCCAACTCTGCAGTTTCCACCCATAAGTGCCATCTCACACAGAAAACTCATGACTGTAATTTTTTTTCTCTTTTTTTTTTTTTTTTTTTTTTTTTGCCTGGCCTCAGGCTACCATGCAGACCAGTTCGGCTCACTGATTGCCTTTCTGTTGAGGGGGCGGAGGTGTGCAGTGGAGGTGAATGTCGCGCTGAGTGGCAAATGGTTGGGGAGCAGTGGGAGAGCCATTGGCTGACAGGATGAAAGTTAAACACTAGCCCGTGGTCTTGTCTCACAGCTGGAGTCAGTTTGTTGCCTTGGGGCAGAGGCCCAGTTTATTGACCAACTTGGTACCCTTAACCTTCTCAGTCCCTCCTTCACATGGATTTTTCCTGGACCATAACCAAGTCTTTAGAGATCCCATGTGTTATCGATTGAAAGGCTCACCTTTTGTAGCCAGCAAGAAGCTGCACTCTTCTCAAGTTTAACACAGAGTGCTCAGCTTTGGATCTAAGTTTTCTCAAGGCTGAGTTTCTCTTGTCTCCCCTCACATCAGAACCAAATTGGGTCTCCAATCACAGTGATCCTCAGTGTGTGATTATTTCTGTTAAGATCCATATCAATCCTGTAACCACTGATGTGGAAAGGTCACTTCCAACTGAGCTTTTTACTATAGACATGTCAACATCTGTCAAAAGCAATCTGGAACTTTTTAAAACATACTGTTTGTGTGTCAATCACCCACTGTGAAATCGTTGTCCTGTTTTCTTTTCTCTCAAAGCACACTCACCGCTGGCGTGCTGGTAGATGGCTGGATTCAAAGAAAGCACTAATAACAGTTGCTGGAGTTTGTGTAACAGAACTACTCCACCAGAACCACAGCAGACACCTTTATTTACCAGAGCTGCATTACGGGCTTTACTCTAATTGGTAAAGTGCAGTCTGTAAAAGATCCCAAGATCTTTAAATCAGGACATTAGTGTTGATAACAAGCAGTCGTTTATTGCAGTTATCTTCCCAGCTTAGTGTATCTAGAGGCGAGTAATCAAGGCTTTACAAAGGCTTAACTCTTAAGGCTGTATGTCTGTTTAAAAAAAAAAAAACAACACAGTATTAGTTGAGATTTCTCCAGTAAGCTCCAAATTATCTGAGTTTTAGCAAAATGGTTTATTTATCCCAGAGAAATATATATATATTTTTTTTTCATAACTCAAATCAAAGTGTCTTAAAGAGTTGTTGTTGATGGTAATGCTGTGACAAGGAAGGTTTTGTGGTAGCAGTCAGTCCTGCAGTGAAATAATGAGGCCTCTGACTGAAGACACTGCTGCTGTATGACAATCTCATGACCGCCATGACATCCTAACAACTCAGTTTCCAAGCAGCAGAGAAAGTATTCCTCTGTAGCACGTCAGTTATTGGCAATCAGTGCTAATCCACTTCATTTGTTTTTGCCGCTCCTCTTTAAGTCTCTGTCTGGCCGTATGGTTAGAAAGCTGCACAGAGACACATTGGATATGATCCTTGGCCATTATGATTGATGGAAGACATGGTTTGAACTTCCTCCTTCTCGCTCTGTTCCTTTGGTTCTGCTCTGCATTCATGAAAGTTCCTTTTTACTTTCTCTGAGTTTTGGGGTCATAGTTCAGGTAGTATCTGTGCTTTTGAGATGCTAATCAGCTGCTCCCAGTAATAAAAACAATACCTTGTTGCCACGGTTATGAGTCATAATAACTGAATGCAAGAAATTAAGAGCAAAAAAACGTTTCCATCTGCACAGCAACCAAAACCAGAGGGAAGAAAGGTCTTTTCTTAACTTGCTTCCGAAAAGAAAAGAAAAAAAGCAACCTAAAAGAAAACCAAAACGGAAAAAGAAAAATAACCTTAAAAAAGAAAACCAAAAATTAAAAAGCCGCTAAAAAAAAAAAAAAAAATAGATTTTTAAACAAGGATGGAACACCAGCTAAATTTGGTTTTAGTTTTTGTATTGTGGTTGATGCTCGGTTTGGGCCTCACTGAGCTTACAAGTTGTTTTTTGTGACAAAAAATAAACAGTTTGTTTTTCCCAAAAACTAAATGCAGCAGCTTTCTTTCAGCAAGCTGACTGGTAGTGTGCAGCAGCATGTGGAGGAGGAGGAGCAGCAGTGCGTTACTCTCTGCTCTATAAATCTGGAGAAAATGCCATCTTCGGAACATTGTGACAGGATTTTTGAAACCATTACCTTTTAAAACCGACCCATTCCGCTAAGTTGGCTCAAAATAAGAATATGAGTTGATGCTTTCACTTTTGTGACCTCACTCAAACTAGAATTTGATGACTAAGTACTATATTGAAAGGTCAAGCAGTGAAAATGCATTTTTTCATAGTCTATGTTTTGGACTATTGTGCAAGTAGTTCTTCCTAAATAGTTTTGAGAGTTACACAAACTAAAACATTTATCATGTGCCCAAATTTAACAAACACTAAAGTACAAAGTTAATTCAAGTCCCAACTTGAAATTAAAATCTGACGGAGAACAAAAAGCAATGTGACAAAACATTTGTACTTCTGGCACACTGATGGAAAACATTTCTTCAACAAGTTTCATCTCTGCTTTTTGAACAATGCAGTCCCATCAATAAGTAGAGGGAAGATGAGTGTTTTCTGTAATAAAAGAAAAAATAAATAAATAAAAGAGCAGCCGCAAATTCTTTGTCTGAGGCATTTTCTTTTATTTCATTGTAAAAATGTTTGGAAAATTCGCCACTCTTGAAACCTTCACCAAAGCGGTCTCAAGTCGATTTCGGAGTGAGCCTCAAAAAGATTTCAAGTGGATGTTTGGCTTTCGGTGAAAATATGCTTTGAGCCTGCTTCACAGAAAGCAAGATCATACCTCTGCAATGCCGCAACCTGCCGGAACCAAACTTGCTGCAGCCTTTAGTTTTTTTTTATTCTGTTAAAAATGAAATAAGAGAAACTTTCAGTTACATCTCGGCTTTCTTCAGAGAGAGTTTTGTGTCTTTTCATATTGTTGATTACTGGCCTATACTGGTTTAACACTCTCAAATCAAGTTGCACTGTCATCCTTTTGGCTGGAGTCGGTAAAGATGCAACTCACAGTCAACTAAAGTTATTAAATCCGGTAAATTTTAATTCTAGATTTTAGTGATAATCTCTGAAGAATCCAGTATTTCAGCTGGTGTGAGGTCCATTCAGGCACTGATGGAACTAAAGTCTGGTCCCACTGATGAATCGGCATTGTCATCTTATTAATACCCTCACACAGCCAGGGCGGCTGCCGTGGATTTTTCCATCTTAATGGATTAAGCCTTCATTTCTTATGCCTAATCACAAAAAAAGGGGTTAGGGATGAAGCAAACTTGAGATAAAGCCCTTTGACTATTCAAATTAGCTCAGACAATTCTCAACCCTCTAAAGCAAGCCCTATCTTTTTCCTTCTACGGGTTTGTAACAGATTAGCTTGTTTTAAACAACTGTTTTGTGCTTTTTTTCAGGATGTGTGTTGTGATATTTTAGTTTCTTTTGACTAAAAATAGTGTTAAACTAAAAATAAAAAAAATAGCTGTGATGGTTTTTGATACGGTAAAATGTTATGGTAGCTGCTGACAGAGCTGCACAATGCAGTCAGTATTGCAATTTACCTGTGTGATAGTACCACCACAATGTACTGAAAAATTACAGAAATCTAATGCATTTAAACATTGCCTGCCAATAATATCTATTTGCCAGCTGCATATATTTTAATTGTTTTATTTCCTAATTTAGATCCGAGCAACCAAGAAGTTACAGCTCTGGGGAAGTGGTGGTCGTTGTGAAGATCTATTAATTCAGTTTTTATTTACCTACGATGCAATATTTTTACCTAATATCAATGCAGCTAATGTTACGTGTTGCTTCCTCTGACGTTTGTTCCTTGAACGTGCGCGCTAATAACTTGGTCATTCGCTGTTTAGATGATAAATTAGTTCAAGTATTCAAAAGTTTACCTTCCGTCGGCATGTGTGTCACGATTTAAGCGTGGAAAGCTGAAGTGCGACTGGCTTTGTGTCTGGCACTCTGCTGGTGGACGATCACATATGCATGAACTGGCTGCATTCACACTTAAACCTTCGGCTCGACCTCTGCAGTGTCACTCGTTACCAAGATCTGGCTTGGCAATTGTCCTGCACTGAAGGGATTTGTGGGCAGAAGAAGAGGAATGGGGAGGTGGCAGAGGCTGGGGCAAGGATATGTTTGTGGAGTCAGCCTTGGATTTATGTGTCTGTAACAGAGCCATTTATGAGGAGACTGTTGCCCCTGCTCTTTGCGGGGGGGGGGAGAGTTGCTTGTTTGCCACTGAAGCTGCTGTGCAAATATTAGCTGTCCTGGTGCACCTGCTGCCATTGTCGCATGCTCTCCCTCCCGCCGCCCCGTATCCGTATACTCTTCATTTGTCAAGCACACAATGGAAGACAGAGACACAATGGAGGGACATTTTTGCTCTTGCTTGGCCCAGGGTTTGTGCCCTGACACTGGGTAAACAGTGACAGGACCTCCAGTTCCCCCTGGGTTGGTGCTGAGCTCCTTTAATCTACAGCAACTGGAGTCCTATTCCATGACTGGTCAGTCACAGGCCACATGCTGATATTTATTTAGACCTCATGAACGAGCCTGGGTGCAGGAGATTGCTGTATTTATTAATAAAGAGTGAAGGATTAATCTCATTCTTTCTCTAGCCAAAGAAATTCAAAACATGTTCTCAATATCTTCTTCTGTCTTAAGTTTTATCTGTTCCAAGAACTACTACAGCACATTTTTCTCCATATTTTATTCATTTTTTTTCTCCCCTGCAATCTTCAGAATTTTGATTTAAGCAAAATAACATTCAAAGATATTATGTAGATAATCTATTGTTCTGTCTTTGGAAATTCTTCAGCAAAGGACATAGGATTAGACAGACATGCAAAGTTAGACATCTTCCTGTAGCCAACCATCTTCTTCCTGTGGAACGCCAGAGCATCGTTCAGAAAGAAAAGCCTTTCACCAGATAACAGGAAGGTAGATTCTTTTTTTTTTTTTTTTTTTTGGAGGATTAAAAGTATACATTTACTTGAGTATACATTCAAGTATTTGTGTTTTTTTTTGATGATTTTCGTAATGTAGCTGAGCTAGGTGTTGATGCAGGATGCTAAATCCAGTTAAAAATGTCAAATCTGTAATAATTTTGTTTTGTTTTTTAAGTTAGCATTACAGCAAGTGCTCTCTCATGCAGCAGCTTGATGCCACCTCTGCTACTAACATTAAAAATAAATGAGCGCTCATGGCAGAAACTTTTGAATGATGCACCTTTTGAAGCATTAAGTCAAAATTCAAATAACATATAATCGTAGATTAAATGTAAAACCAAACTACAAAAGAAAAACATCTTTTTGTTGGGATGGAAATAATTATCTTTGTAGTAAAACCGAAACAGAAAAATCAATTTTGTTTCTGCTAAAGCCTTTTATTTTTGTTGTTGTTGTTGTTGCCATTCCTGTACTGTGCAAATAGCATTGCAGAGTCGCACACATGCTGCAAATTGTGCCTTAAAATATTTTCTATAATCAACATGCAACAGAGTGTTTCTAGCTTTCTTTGTTCCCATCGGTCTCGCTCTCTGTTTCTGCCCTGAGTGTGCCCTCTCTTTCTTTCAACATATTGCTTTCTGCATGTGTCTGAGCCTGGTGCATGCAAACCCACACCAACACACGCACGCACGCACGCACGCACACACACACACACACGCACACACGCATTCTTGCAGACATAAACACCAGTGTCCAACACACACAGAGGGGGTCCCTGGAGTTGAGCGCAATTACTGTGTGTATTGTTGCTTACTCATTATGTCTGACAGGCCACACCACTTGTGCTCTCCTCCTGTCTCCTGTGCATTGCCTCCTACATCCTCTGCTTTCTCAGTGCAAACACACACAAAATGTGCATGATGAGTGTGTGGGTAGAAGACTGGGGGATGTGAGCTGGTGTCCATTTATTCAGAGCCTCAGAAAGTCTCGCAGAGTGTCAGTTTGCTTTGCGCCTCTCATGGCCGCCATGCTAAAGCCTTTTCAGAATCTCATTGTTTTCCCGCAGAAGGAATATCGGCTGTAATAATATATTGCCTTTACTTACTGCAGGCCAGAAAATATATTACCTGTTCTCGGATTGAATTTGATATAAACTGATAGCAGGAATATTGAAAGAGACAAAGTGGAGCCCTCTGATCTGTGCTTTCCACTGGAGTTTTCTGTTGGGAAATCCTGGCTGGTGACATTCAGGAAGCTGCGACTTGACACTCAGCTTCCACCTCAACATTGTGTTCTACACAGCAAACCTACAATGACTGAACCATATGCAATAAACTTAATTTATTCAGATTTGCAGACCAAACATTCATAATGTGTAAGATATAAATATATTCTTTTTATTTCATCTTTTTGAGTTTTTTCTATCTATACTGTTCCTAATAATAGGGGCAATATATTACCAAAAAAAAAAAAAAGCATTGGACTCAATTTGAAATCATTATATGTTAATAAAAGCCAAATTATTGTCTGGAAATTGGCTGATTTAAATTGAGGCAGCCAGTTATGTAGGGAACTTTGGTCAAATATTCAGTCAGTTTATGGCAGAAGATTGCGATATGAGTAAATCTTAGTGTTTTTTATTATGATGATTTATGCCTTTATGTGTAATTAGGAGCAGCTGTTTTGGAAATCGATTCAAGTTGTTTGCTATATGATCATCACATGCTGCTAAAAGAAAAGAAATGCATTTAACAAACCAAAAATAAATGAAATAATCATGCCCATGGTGGGTTTATGTCAATGTTTCATTGGCCACGTGACTTACTAGATACGACCTGAAATTGCTGAATTGTTGTTCAGCATTGCTTCCTACATCTTGCCCGACTGCAAATGTTCCGTTTTTCAAACGAGAGCAAAATGCAAATGCGAGGGCAAGGCTCCAATTAATTGTCTATAGATATGCAGCTACATGAAACCATTATTGAGGAGTAAATGGCTTTAACTTTGTTTCTAATGTAATATAAACTTTAATTAATAAAGTGTGTGATGAAGTGGGGACTTATCAAACAAGCCCTGAGTCCATTAAAGGCCCTAAACCCTCACAAGGCAGCCTTATTAAACCCCATTTCACAATGTGTTTATGAGCCCCATGGTGTGAAAAACAGGGAGAAATGCCGAGACATGAAGAAAAAGAAATGAGTTTGTGTAATTAGTGAAAATTAAGAGCTCTTAATCCAGGAGGAGGGATTGGAGGAAGGGGTGAGGGAAGAAAGACGAGTGAAGCGGGAGGTACTGGCATCGTGAGACAGGTGGGAGGGACTCTGGAGCGCATGGCTCGCTTACTTTTGTTTGCCCCTGAAGAAATGAGCGAGGACCCAAAAGCACACACCTAATAAAGATACTCATTATAAAATATGGTTCTGGAGAGAGGCTTTGAAATCACAGCTCTCCTCACCTAGAGGAGCTCTAAGTGAAGAGAAAGCGGTTGGGCTTGTTGGATTTTCACACTCATTTACTTGAGTGCACGGGGTTAGTTAGCTTTTTAAAACTTTTTTTTTTAGTCATGTTTAGGAATTTGTTTTCCTAGATTTTAAGGATTTATGTTGTGCTTTCTTCTGTTTCTCCAGTAGCAAAAAGCAGTGCACAACACAAAACAATCCACTTCATCAGCATTGTTTCCCGTACCCGCTAAGCCTCACCAAAATATTTAGTCATGCAAGAAAAAACACACTTTTCAGGAGCTTTATCCAATTACAACCACTATGTTCAGTGGTCATGTTGGTGAAGAATCCACCTGCATGTACTTTAATCTCTGAATAAATCCTACTGTTCTGTGAACGACTCTCAACATTGGGGAACAAACATCATAAAGACAGAGGAATGCAATAAACACATCAGGGAGAAAGTTGTGCAGATGTTCAAAGGGAAGGTCAAGGTACCAAACAACATCCAAACAGAATGGATTAATTGAAAGCTTATTCATGTGTTAGAATGACCCAGTCAAAGCTTCAGTTATTACACAAAGAAGCAGTAAAAGTCTTTGTCTGTATAACTACATCCTTCTAGAAACACATCCCACGACATTCGCAGCTTTTATTATAGCAAATTTGGGTTCTTAAGCAAATTCAGGTTATAACCATGTTTGCTTCTTGCTCCATATGGGACTCTGGAGAAATACAGTGATGTTTGTGGTTCTAACCCGAAAATATGCTGAAAAGTTTTAAGGCATAAAAATACATCCACAAGGAACTTCATCTAATGTGTATGGGTGCCAGTAAGATTCGCCAGCACCTTTATCTGGTGAGACGGTTCCTCAGACCTTCTAATATCTACAGAAGTGTTATTTTGTGGTCTGGCTCAGGGTGGCATTTCTTTGCTCCATTTCACGACATACATCAAGACAACTACTGACAGTTTCTGCTTCACTAGCACTGACCTTCTAAAATGAATCCAGATGTTTCAAGTGATGGACAGAAGAAGTGAAATCTGTGGGAGCAGACACGTTTCAGGGAGAGGGTGATAGGATTACACTAGCTGGACCAGCGCAATCATTTCTCCTACGGCATTTGTGCCGGAATAGAGCGGAGCTGCATCATTTCTGTGTGTCTGTATATTTTATTTATTAAGTAAATGTGCTTATCATGTTTATAGCCTCTCTAGTCAATGAGGCCAATCGATGGTCAGAGGGATAGAGGCCATTTTCGCTTTGTTTGTAGCAAAGCAGTTTTTACACCCAGGTGAAATATCTTCAGTAATACCTGAATGCTGTCTGAAGTAAGGGCGCCTGTTGTTTAAATGAGAAGCATGAACAATTTTAGCATGCTTTTGTTGGTGCCAGGGGGCACGCAAGCAATTGTTTTTTCTCCTTTGAGCTCACTTACTCTCAACTTCCAGTGGAACTTTCTGGAAATAGAAAAAAAAATATTATAATAATAGCATGCTTAAAATTTGAAATGCATGTTATTTCAGCTGCAACCACAGGGAGAGAGACTATTTTAAAATAGTTTGATCAAGTGGTAAAGGGATATCCTGCTGTTATACTGGAAAATAGTTTTATTTTAGAAAGCTAATGGAAACCTTCTTTTTTGTCGTTTTAGATTAAGAAGACTTCAAAACCAGTTTTGTGCTGCACTTCTATGTTCTGACTATATTCCATCCAAAAAGCACGTCCTTCCTTTTTATCTGAAGGCTTTTTATTTGTAATCAGGGAAAATTATTACCGTAAAAATTTTCTTGCAATGGAAAATGTTAAGTACAACACAAACTTAAGCTTATAATCAAGCTTTTATACCGAGTAGAACCACGGCTATCCGGAGACTTTTACTGAAAAGGCAGCTTTGCTGCACCCATATCAGCTCTTATCTAATTTACTAAACTTGGCGAAATATAGCAAGTGTTTTGAAATAAAGTTATCCAAATCCTGTAAATTTGCTCAACCACGCCAAAAAAAATTGCTCAAACAGGATTACTTTATTTGCTTGATTTTTTTTTTGATTTTTTTTTTTATTTTTGGCCTCCAAATACTTTTGACTTGATGATTTTGGCTTATGGGACAAAAAGTTTGGACACCCCTCCTTTATGAAAACCAGAATGGGGGGAAAAAAAGGATAATTTTAGCTTGTATTCCTCTGACATCTTTCTGTTAGTACTAGAGGTCATCTCACTATCAGTATTTCATGCCTTTTCTCCTGTGCACATCTCTGAAAACAACAGCGATAAACTGTCCATTAAGTCAGACACAGTGTGACTTCCGGCTGGCGTTGTTGCTGGAACACAGGTACATCGATCTGCTACTTTAAACTTCTTTCTCCCGGGAAATTAAGTTGCTTTGGGTTTTTCTGTGCTGCTTTTGAATCTGTGCCGTCCCATAAGGCAGACAGCCACGAGTGGCCGTTGGGAATACTCTGTGAGCCTGCAGCTACTATAAGAGGAGAGTAATCTCCAACAGATGTAGAGGATGGGCAAAGGATGAGTTTGAAAGTGAGTGAGAGACGGTTTGTCGGAATAATTAAGGCTGACCAAGTGACACTGCATGGTTAATCATTTTGAATAAAATAGTGGTATCCTAATCATAAACATGCACTTAAATATTTTTTAAAACGCCAAAACTCAAACTGAATTTTGAGTATCTGAAGACTGCTTGGTCTGAATTTTATAATATTAAGTTAAAAAGAGTGTTCAGTCCTTCAGTGGTGGCCTACTTTGAAAGTAAAATAGCTATTTGAAAAATAGAATGCCAATACAGCGCTTAATATGCGTGCATATCAGGCTGGTGCAGTGCTGTGGAGGTACACCTGAATGAAATCTGAAACTGCTGGGCCAGGTGCTTGCTTTCCCCCCCTGGGAGCGCCAGGACCGGAGGGTTCGGGAGCGGGTTGGGGATTGAAGTCCTACAGGATGGTGTTGATTGTGGGAGGTGTGAGAACTCGTGTGCAAACACCTGGTTATCTAAAAAAGACTGCTATGCAATTATCTGCATCCTATAATTTATGTGCAGCTTGGATGTGTTCCACGTTTATTTTCTGTCGAGGAGTTTATATTTTTGGAGAAATCCGGCAAAGATTTAAATTTGAAAATTGAAATCCAGTCAATTTCTTCTTTTACTTATTTCTGCAAAAATTGATTTTCCATTTAGATTTGGAATATGAAAATACACTGAGCTGAAAGAATTTGACCCTGCCTCTGAACAAAGTTAACGCTGAACTTCTTTTCTACCACAGAACGAAGTTAAATATTCTTTACATGCACCCCTATGTTGTATTCTTCACATGAAGTGTTAGTCAAACTCTCTGCTCAAGTTTCCTCGGTTGCTTAACACACTTTAGATTTCCATCATAGTTGATGGCGCTCTTTAACATTTCTATGAGGGAGGGAAACGTGAAGTAACCCATTTGTCAGTAACGGGTTGGTTACCATGCTCTATACAAGAAAATGTTGGATAATTTCAGCATTTTCTCAGGCATCATTGAAAGAACAACTAGATTTGTGTTTCCATTTGGTGCCCTTATACCAAACCGAGTCAGTAAGACGCGATTGATCCAACATCTGGTATTGAATCAAGATATTTCTGGTTCTAACTTCTCAAAATAAAATAAAAAGTTGTGTAAATGTTGTAATCAAACCATAATTTAAATGTTCAGTTTTTTTCAGCTTCTTTTTATTCAGGCATGCAGTGTTGATGTGTTGAAATCACTTATTCCTTGATCCTGAGCATGTGACAGAATATTGGTATTTTTCATTCATTCTTTCAAATGGAGTCACTTAGAAGCTTTTATAAAGTTTTTTTGAAGTCAGAATTCCTCCAGTTTCTTCACTCATCTGGCTCATTTTGTGCTGCAGATTGTGCACTCCTCTCCTCTCTTACTGCCCCAGCATTACTGCAAAAATCTGTGCGAACAAAGCAAATGTTGACCACACTGAAAAAAATAATAGGAGATGTTGTTTTTTTCTGCAAGATTGTAGAATCCTTTCAAGGTGTAAACATGTTTTTTTTTCTTTTATTTGTTCAGCTGCAGAAATCACTGCTTCCCTCCTCAAGGTTTTTAAATGGGTGTCTTATGGCAAAGTGTGCACCTTAATGTAAACCAGACACTGTGAAATAGTTGCAAGCACGCATTTTGCTGCAGAACGTGTTGATGCACATGGACAGATTTCTTCAGTGGAGCCCATCAGTTCAGAGGCCGGCGCTTAAGAGGATGAACCATTCAGAGCACCAAATTGCTTAAGTGATGTACTTACATGTCTGAGCACCACAAACCCTGCCTTTTAGAGCCGTAATGACAGTATTTTAGTTGCTGTGGTTTCAAAATAGTGATATCTTAAAAGCATGATTGCTGTTAGAATATGACTTATTTAGAAGTAGCAGAAGGCGGTAAACTGTTAAACAGTGTGCTACGTGAATTGCTTGGCAGGTTCTCGGTGAGAGTGGACATTTTCCCTCTCAAATGGCATCACCGTGTCTTTATTTCAAAGTGATGAATAAGTCATCGGCTTTGTTCTCCAAGCTTTATTGGGCATTTAAAGAGAGGTCCATGAAATAAACAGATTGTTGCCATTGCCGTTTATTGTCCACGTTTATCTGTTTCCCCTTTTTCTTACATTTTTACCTACTTATGTTCTCTTTGCAGCTGGAGAAATGTCATTATATTTTTTTTTTTCCACCACCTATCTTGTACAATATGTCTGGGTAAGATTCTAGTTTTTAGTCAGCATGTGAGCACTTACACTTGAACGTGTCAGAAGGAAATTGGAACATCTATAAAATCCGACAACTAAAAAGCTTTGCCGAAGGTAAACATCTGCTGCTACAGGTATCTGTATTTATCTGCTGTTTATGGCAATTAGGGATGGAACTGTGGAACATTCCTAAAAGTCACATTGATTCTTCTTATTGTTGGTTGAAGCCTTTTTGTTCGATTTCACAATCGGTTGTGTGCGGAGAGCTTCCGTACTCCCGTTCTGTCTGTTGGTCTATGACAGAAAGAAAGAGTTGTGGCGTTGAAGACAGACGGGCTAAGATGAAGATTAATGCATGTTTCAGGGAGGGTTAGAGATTGTGGTAAGGAGGGCTCACTTCCGAGTAAATGAAAGAACAGAAGTCCCTGGGATCATCTGATGCTGTCGAACAGGTATTCACTTTTCATGAATTCTTTCCTTTCATCTTTAGGAGATACTGAGCTGCTTAAAGCACCATAGCTGTGAGGGCTTGGTTTTGATCAGTGCACCGTTTTATTTTAAAAAGTATGTGCTTTCAAAGTGACAATTATTATGGAATCTAACGTGCAAAAATATTGATCTGTCTCGGAGTTATCACATTTCACCATGCTGTAAGCCTTAATGTTTATTTAGATTTTTTTTTAATATACCAACACAAAGTAGTACATGTTTGTGAAGATTGAAAAAAGATATATAGATGTTTACTTTTTTTCTTACAAAGGAAAATCTAGCAAGAGGGCTGTAATTGTACTGAAATAAAGTCTTATCCTTAGCAGAATCTTTACCGATTTAAAAGCTGTATTTTGCTTTGGATCTTATTTTTGGGTTATCACAGTAAAGGGGACTGAATCTAAATGCACACTTTTCAGTAGAGATGTACAAAAAATTGTGATTATAACTACAAACGTCAATGTATTTTACTGGAACTCTTTGCGACAGACTAACACAGAGTGGTCCATAATTGTGAGGCACAACGAAAAGGATGCAAACATAAAAGTTTCCATGGACATAAAAGTCCAAACATAAAAGTAGACAGGTAACAATTGTGGGTAGTTTTTGTAAAGTTTTGACCTGCAGATACAATATATAGCTGATTCCAGTTTCAATTCATAAGTTTATTCAGAAAAATATTATTTTGTTGGCCTTTCTGCTATTCATATTAGGAGCACTTGATCAAATGATTAAGAGGCTGACATTTTATTTACTCTTTAGTATTTTATGCAGGTGGTTAGTGTGGCCAGCATTGCCTAAATAAATGTGTAATCCTATACACTCAAGGTCCTGATCAAATCCAGCATCCATGACCAGCAAATGGAAGTTGAAAGAAACAAACGTTGCTGTAAGTTTTCCAGTCTTCCTGTTATCCAATAAACGTTTTGCTCTCTTGCTCTCTGAAAGCCTGAATGAACTTCAGACATATCTCAACATAGAAAATGCACTTTCCTTCAGCCTTGACTTCAACTTGAACACCTCACTGTTACTGAATTTAGCTCATGCTGAATTTTCTTCCTGCATTGGAAACTTCCACACAGATGAGTGAAACCAGGGCCCCATCTGTTTACTTAGTGTGGTGGTTCACTGAACGGTATCACTTTTGTTGCATTTCTCCTGTCAAGTGTTGCATTGTATTGTATTTTCTCTTTTGCTCCTATATAAATTTGCGTGAACCCAGTTGCTATTAGCTAATATCCGTAGCAAAAACCTGTGTGTAATCTCATCACTACAAAAATATAATAAATCCTTTGAAAGCCTCAGAGGTTTGAGAACATCACCATGTATTCCCTGCAACATATTATGTGACTGTTACAGAAGATAACTTGCACATTATTTATAGTGCATTCTCCATGCCCTTACTAGTAAAGTGTGTTTTTATTAGCTTTTCTGATTTCATTGCGGTAAAACCAGGTGTTGGTATTTCAGCATATTTTTTTCCCCCCTATGGCACCCATACCAGACCCAGAGTTAGAAATGCAGAAGAAAAGAAATAAAATATTTAAGTGACAAAAAAGAAAGCGCACCTCCAGGCAATTCACAACAGCTTTTTGTACAGTTAAAATGGCCTGCTGTAGTACCAGTATCCCAGTTGATGGTGTAATTTGAGGGTAATTACCAAAATTCGAGGTCAGCAGTATGGTGTAGACTTCACATCACAGGGGACATTACAGAGAAAATCGCTCTGTGCCCCGACACCAAGCCCCCCTTACCCCCGTGAGTCTTGTAGTACTCATCCAGACAGCGAGGGAACAGCAAGACTTAAACACATCATAGGCAGCCTGCTAGGAGGTGGGCTGTACTTTAATGGTTTGTGCCCGAAACTCCATAGGTAGCCCCAGAATTTCTCAGCAGCATAAATGGAAAAAAAACAAAAAAAAACAAAAAACAGATGCAGTTTCTGTGTTGTCTGCAGTGTCACCAACTAATCCTTTCTTATACACTCCCAGTTTTTTACTCATCACAGCAAAACCTGCAGTTATATGTCATCAAGCTTAACTTCCTTTTCTTATTGAATACACAGTTATCTAATTGCAATTGTTATCACATTACCAGTATGTGCAATATCACAATACCAAATTACTGCTTGAATGCAAGACATGGTAGATAAATACAAAGCGAAGGACATGAATTTATGCTCTGCATGCAATAATACATGTTGTCAGATGAAGTTTTAACTGCACTTGATCTACAGAAGCTGTAACTATATAACAATTATCCTGGTAAATAACCCTAATATTATATATACCTAATACAAAAACCATTTACTAGAGAGTAGCTTGTGTTTTAGTACATCACTGCAAACACCAGCCTAAGTGTATGTTTTTCTTGTCCTCATGTTTCAATGTATCACACTTGAAGGGTCTTGTAAAAGCATTCCTACCTTGTTCCCTTTTTCTTTTCTTCTTTTTTTTTTTGGTTTATTGACCCCTTACTGTGAATTGGAACGAAGATCGCACATACTTTTCTAAATGTTTAAAGAAATAAAAATGTGGAAAGTGAGCTGCGCATTCGTTTCAGCCACCTTTACTCCGATTTAGATGTCCAGCTGTGTGTAGTTTAATCTCAGTATAAATCCAGATATTCTGTGAAGGCATCCAAGGTTTGTTGGAGAACATTAGTGAGCCCTAAATCTAGTAGAAAATTTGTGGAAAGACGTAAAAATCAATTTTCAGGCACTCTGGCCTGACTGAGATTGAACTATTTTGCAAAGAATGAGCAATGTTTATTTTCTATTAAAAAATATTCAAAACCATTCATCATTTTTTTTCTTCTATTTCACAATTATGCATCATTCTGTGTTGGTCCGGTGCATAAAATCAACTTGAATTTTTAGGTTGTAATTTAAAGAAAGCCTAAGAAATATGAATTCTTTTGCAAGGTAAGTCTTAGAACATTCTGTTGCAACTCTATTACTGAACTCTTTGATTAAAATTGAGCAAATTCATTCCATTATTTTCTGAAACATATTAGTTGTTACATATCCACATTACCACTAAATGAACATAAGTTAATATTCTTTTCTGTCATATAATATGTCAGCGCCAAAGTCACAGTTGTCAGTAGCTCGAGGATATAGACACATCGTCTTTGCAGCAGAGAGCCCACTTGGTTTTGTCAAAGTGAAAAACAGCTACTTCAAACATACGGAGTGCTGTAGCTACAAAAAAAAATGCATGAAGGGAGAAATGGCCACTCCAACTTTCAAGCAGGTGAGCAGCTTATCGTCTGTGGTTTTCAGAATTAAATGCAGTTCACAACAGAGTGCCTCTTCTTGCACTCCTAGTCTCCTTTCGGTGCTCTAGCTCCATCCGTAGATGCTGCATGGTGCATCTTTAATCAGGTCATGTCTGCTTTGACACCCTCGTGTCACCAGAACATGCTTCTCTGCAGCTGTGTAAAGAATAGTCGTCTGGAGGTGACACAATGAAAGCTTTTACTGGCTCAGCCACCAAGGAACCAATCCCATCTCTTTAAACGAGGTGCATGTTTGTATTTGCACATATATGGAAGGGACACTGCATGTATTTTAGTGGCAGATGTACTACCAGCTGTCTGTAATGCAATTCAGGACTTGGAATTATACTGTACATATCCGTCCCGGTGTTGATTGCCAAGGATAAGCCTATTGGTGCTAACAAGCATGAAGTCGAGCTGCCAGCAAGAGAAAAAGTCATTTCCCCCTCCTCTTGTCCTCATCTCTCAGGAAACCTTGACATTTTCCAGCACAGAAATGTGAAGTATTTCTTAAGTCCTTTCACGCCTCAGTAGACAAATTGGATCAACCTATCGGTTAACCTTCACGAGAAGAAGAGATAATACTTGAGAGCACATTTCTTAAAAAATATAAGCATGGATGTCTTTTCCTTGTTTGACAACCTTTCATGCACCACTTTACTTAGACACACCTGCTTGTTTGATTTGTTAAAATATAAATGAATCCATTTTTCAGGATTCCTTACATAGGCAAAAGCCAGTGACTCTCTTCATACTGAGCATCTCCTGAAGTGCCAATGAATGGACTCCAGTGGAGCTCTTATGGTCTGCTGTGATTTCAATTAAGTCTTGTCAGTAAAAACTGTGTAACCTGTTTAGGTCCCAGTTCTATATATGTGAGCTGCTGGTTTGGCAGATCTTCATTTGTTGAGTTAGGACAATATTTGGCTAAGTCAACAACTCACTGGGTTGTTATGTCTAGGCCTGGGTTGGTAACGTTACAGAGGCACACCAAAAACCAAAGAAGCACCAGCCACTACACTTTTTAGGGTGTAAGTGATCATTTTGCATCTGGGAAGCTAGAATTGCTATTCTAATTCAACATTTCTGCATTAGGTAAGATAATTATGTTTATATAGCACATTTTCAGCTACAAGGCAATTCAAAGTGCTTTACATGAGTTAAAATTACGCTTTGGTAGCTTTTCCATTAAACTAAACTTTTCTTATTCTTGGTTCACATGGCAACATTTTGAAATTATTGGATGATTTTCAAAACCACACACATGACAATAAAAATTCAGACATAATAACAGGAGTGGTCCAACAGTGTGTGGTGTACAACCACTTAGCCAAAACAATACAACTCACTGGGACGGATTTTACTCACAAACATTCAAATGTCAGAGGGAAAATCTCGCAAACCTCTCGAGATCGAATGTGAGTTCAGAGCTGACGAGGAAGAAGCAATACCAGTAGTTTGTGGCCTATTTTTAACAGAGAAAAACAAAAAGACAAAAATCCACCTGACTTTCTGGCGCACCACAGCAGTTCTTTTGTCTTATGTATTTATAATTTCCCCTCGTATTTCCGCCACCTTACTTTCTGATTGGCTACACATCATATTCAGCGGATTGTGGCCTTGCTCATCATCAGGGAACATCCCACACACTGGAATATTGGGCGACGACAATCAATATGACGGACATCCCACAATTTGATAAAAAGTGGTCCTGACGTCCTTCCAATGAGTCTAGATCACTGAATGTCTTAAGAATAAATTTATAGCCATCATGATAATCAGAGTATCCCTCAAATAGTCAGAAAGGGAAGAACAGGTCAAAAATCAACGTGATGATTTAGCAGAACTTTCCAACAGCATTTATTTGCCTCCAGCAGTTTCATTTGTTAAAGAATCACTTCATGGTGCCAGTTCTCTTCCAAGCTACTTCCACCGACCCAACCATTAAGATCCTGGAAAAAAAATGGAATTACTCCTGTTCTGTTACTTCATGTTTGTGTTTGAATGCCTAAAATCCTATTTTATGGACTCTGACTGGGCAATAAATCAATCTGTTTGTGTGCAACTTTCCATTAGCATCAACATTGCTTGTGTTTTTTTTTTTGTTTTTTTTTTCTAAAACCTTGGTTAAAGTGGCTCTTCAAATCAGGTCCAAAAATGCGGGCTAGTCTTTTCTTTTTATGCACATAAGTATGTCCTTCTACAGTTTTACTTGTATCTTTCGGAGGTTCTGAGCACAACTTCTGCCATTGTGAAGATACAACCGTAATTTGGTCCAAGTTGCTCAAATCCTTGCTGGCTTGCACAATTATTCTGTTTCAATGCATCAACTTCAAGGACAAAATGTTCTCCTGCTGCCCTTTCTTTCCCATCCTCTGTCAGGTGTCATTGTAATGGGAAAATCTGTATTTTTTTCACATCACCTGTCTGTGGCCATCATGTTACGGCTCGTCGACTTGCTGCATACCAATTTGTCTGTCAAACAGAAATATAGCCAAACAAACAATGATGCAAAATGACAAAAATGCAAATAGAAATATGTTGTTGTGTTGTTGTTTTTTTTTCTTTCTTTCTGGTTGAGCTATTTTTATACTAACATAATAAATAAGCTATACAGGGACAAGAGCTTAATTTCAAATGAAAGGCAGGGGGTAAGGAATAACAGTCTTCTGTAAAAGAAAAGCAGGCCATATTATGTTCTGCCAGCTGACAATTGTAAAAAAAAAAAAAAAAATGCGGCTCTGTCAGATGAATCCAAAAGTAGGACAAGCACTGAACACACAAAACTCATGCTGCTTTTTGCTCCTGTAACAGATGGTATAAATGACAAGACTTTTATTTAATCATTTGCAAATAATTTAAAGGACGTATTTTTAGAACATTTTCTATTAGGCTTTCAAAAAGTCATGGAAGTTTGCTTTGCATATTTAAACATGTAGTGTAACTTGCATATTAATTATTACATTTTTTACTGCTATACCACACACACATATATTAGCTACAATCATACCTAATCAAAGGGTAAAATACGATGAGAACCATTTTTGGTCATAGCTGCAATATCTGATTTGCTGCATCTGATACTGTGACACATATGTAGTGTGAAAGGCATATTCAACCTTTGGCACTCATGAAAAATATGTCTTGCTTATCCAGTGATCAACTTGTGTATGCTGCAGTGTTGACTGATGCCAGATTATTTTTCCAAGCTAATGTGTTTTCCTACAACACTAGTGACTGTTGTATATGTGTCACTTTAAATCAATTAAATGTACAAGAATTGGAGAAGTACATGAAAAGGCATCTTGTCCAAATAATGTAAAAAGTAATTTCTGTAAACTCCTTTTTGTTTCCTTATACAGTGATAAAGTTTTTGTTTCCATTATTAAAGGAGCAGACATTGCACTCTGCTGGTAGTCTGTCCTAATGTATTAAAGCCCCTTTCAAAATACTAACATAGCTTCTGGACATGTCTTGACCCGGACATGTCCCTTGATTGAAGTAGGGAATGTGTTTTGTGTATACCTGTGTCCCAAATGCACCTTGAATGATGGCAGACCTTTTCAGTTAGACCACTGTGGCACATAAAAGATGCTGTTGATGTTGTTTTGTCTTCTGAGTTTTAGAGGTGTCTGGGAAAAAGAGTGCAAGACGACTGACACCAACCGGAGTGAAGTGTAGCAAGATGATGTTTGCACTTTGGGTCACGTATTTGTTACATTGGCATCATTGCGTAAATATTGTGAAAGGAAATTTTGACATTAAATTTACGCGGCTGTTATGTAGGAGGTAGGTATGGTATGTCACAGTTCTATCTCTTTCTTTAAAATTCTTTGAGTGTTGAACTCAGTTGGGTAAGTCTCCGTAAAAAGATCGCCTACAGATATCTTTTGCTGCATCTTGTGTAAAGTTTACTGCCAGATCACATGCACATTTTAAAATATCTTCAGCCTCACCAAGTACACTCTGAACCCTCTCCTTGGGCTTGAACTTGCGTATCATTGGCTTGGGAGAGGTAATAAAGACCAGAGGGACCTCAGTAATTTCGACAGTTATCTAGGGAGCAACCTTACCCTCAAATCTCTGCTGAAATTCTCATCATATTGACACGGCCCCACCTTTACTGCTGCCTCCTGAATGCTCAAGGCTGGGCTGCATGGCGGGGGTCTTAACGGACACCAGGTGCAGCCGATCGGACCGACAACTAGCGCCTTCCCACCAGCGCTCCAGCACAATGGGTCACAATGAGCTGCTTTGGTACAACCAGAGAACAGTTTCCTAGAACTGATTGGCTGTCAGGCTCAATCCATTCGCTGCCCCCAGGAGCATGTCTCCATGACCAATTTAGGAGGCAGAGGCAGAGTCAGAGCCTTCCCACACTCCCTTTGCCTTTGAGAGAGAGAACAACGGCCTTATGTCGATGTGAGCTGATTAAACATAGTTGTTAAAAGGGTGTGCCAAGCTTCAGGTCATTGGCAGTCCTCAGTTATTGATTTATGTCTTTTTTTTCCCCCCTCAAATATTTGTTTATTGTTGACATTCTGTCTCTAAGTTTCTTTGCTGTTTATTTTTTTTATTTCTAAATTTCTTGGCAAAAGAATACAAAAAGAGTCAAGAACTCCTTTAAAAAAAAAAAGAACTATCATACAATACAAACTAAATCTATTAACTTTGGTGAAGTTTGTAATCAATTTGTTACATCCTGTCCAAAAAAAAAAAAAAATTACTTGAAATATAAATAAGCACATTGGGTCATAACCCTCATATTTCTGCTCACATTCCTCCAATTTTTTACCTAAGAAATGTATCATTTTTACAGGAAACTCGCTGTGTTCTGGAATCCTTCTCCCTTCACTCTTGGAATAGAAATGGGAGGGTCACTAAGGGAGATCTGTGCTGTCTCAATTAGAAGAGGAGGCGTTTTTCTCACTGGGCTCTGCTCCAAGCCCAGCTGTGCACCTTCCACCGTGGGCTGAGCCGCTCCCTGCATACTGAAGACATTACTGGCCACAGGTCAAAGTGTCACTCAGTGGGACTCATCCTGCTTCCTGTATACGCACCTTGTATTCATAGATGAACAGAACCAGATGCTTGTACAGAGGAATCTGATTACAGATACATGTGACTGAAGCTCACTGGACAATTTGAGTCATGATTATTGTTATTATTATCACTAGGCCCTACTTCACTGTGTTATCTTTAGGCGAGATAATTATTTCATAGTTGGCAGCATCCACTTTTTTATGGTTCACCTCGACATGGGGGCAGTATGATTGAAATTTTAGGGGGAAGGAACAACTTGTATACTTCATGTATCACTTTTAAAACTTTTCTACATGAACAAACTCAAGACATATTTTGAGGGAAATGTGTGGAGGGAAAAACACAGATGAGGCAACTAAAAGTTAGCCAAAAAGTTCATTTTACATCTTGAATGTCAAACTTGGTCAACCACTGCATAACACTCTTGACAAAAGTAATAATAGACTCAAGCTTGAATTTGAGTTTGATGATTTAATTAGTGAGGAGATCTGCTTAAGTCACTTGGAGACCCAACAACTGGCACCCTACAGAAAAATGTAAAAGCCCTGTTTGTCACAAGGCCTTCTTGTTTGTATTTCATCACTCTGACATATAACTACGAGAAAATTGTTAGTGGAAACCCTCAAATTTTGGCCTTAAAATCTCACTCAAGCTGGTTGTGGAAACTTGGAGAAAGAAAATCTGTCACAGCTGAAACTAAGCAGTTCAGCTAAATGAGATGAGCTATCTGTTTAGCGTGATCTATGCACAGCAGCAGACGATTTTACTGATATACTATATACAAAACTTAGAAACCGCTGTAAATTAGCATTTTTTTTCTTAGTCGATAAAATTTGTGCTCTTAAGAAACCGCTGTAACCCTCTCTTTGGTCCAACTTTTATGTAACTCTCTCTTTAAGTTATCGCTAACCCTCCCCCTTTTCCTGAACAGATGATTCTAGTAGTAAAAGTAGTTGCTTTATCTCTTTTCTGCGTTGCCAGTAAGCGGTCACAGTCATGCACAACAATATCCGACTGCACATCTATCTCATGTGTCAGCATCTCCATAAGCTACTCCTTGTTTTTTAGGAAGGTGCATCTAAAAATTGTTTTAAATTAACTGATCTGCTTTCCATGAAAAGGCCTTTTTTTATTCAATGTGGTTTATAGGTCCTCTAATATTTATTTGGCCTTTTACTTTAATAGGAGCTATATGGGTTTTTTTTTTATTGTGAAAATTTGTATTCAGCAAGTGGTGATACAGAAAGTCATATGCTTCTCCATGTTTGGTATTCCCTTTCGGGGCTCCTGGTTTGCCAAGATGACAGGAAAATAATTAATTTCCAGTCTGAATCAGTAGGGGAACGGTTGCCCTTTTTCCGAGTGGGCGTGTTCGTTTAGCAACCAAGACAGTGGGAGGAGTGGACCAGCTATATATCCACTCATCAGATTGATTTCAAGGTTAAGAGAAAAACCTCCGTTTAAAGAAACTCAACATAAAAAATTACCAACCAGATTCTTGTTCAAAGTGCTTTCATGCTTTTACATATTTATTTTTATTCTGCATTTAGTCGGCGTTGTCTTTTTAGCTGTTCGTGTTTTAGCCTACATGCATAAAAACATGTATATTAATGAAGTCAAGCTCTGTGGAACTGGTATTTTCTTGGCAGAGGGCAGTGACTTTTCTTCAGCATCCATCTCCGTCAGACAGCCTGGCAGATTTCCAGTAGCTAAATCCTCAGCATGAGTCCCTGACATGGAGGACGGGGCCCATGTTTGCAGGCAGATTGCACATTTGAAGGAATAAATTGCTTCGAAGAAGCCAGACTCCACATTGTCTGTTCCACTCTGTGTTCCTTTGCCTTTAAATATGTTAGTTGAAGACCTGTCATTTGCAGTTTTCTGTTATTTCTTTTCAAGGCCTGTTCATTTTCTGGTGCCTGGTGGCGGGGCTCAGCCGAGGAGTCTGTCCGGAAGTGAACATGTGGTAGTGTTTAGCTTCCTAATGCCCTGGGTTTTATGGACGTCTTGAGGGAGATATCTCATGGAAGGCGACCAGGATAAGGAATCTGGGCCAGCAAACAGACTGGATGTCCAAGTGTTGGAGAACTCTTGTTATCATAGAGTTTCCTATGGGTGTACCTCAATCCAAGGCCCACAGAGATGAATACCAAATCGTCCTTAATAAGCCAAAATTGTTTTTTTTTTTTTTTTCCTGTCAAGCATTCATCTGTGTTTTCATTACAATTTAACAATTTGGTGACTCCCCTTGGCACAGACCAATCTTTAACCCCCCCAGATAATAAAATGTGTAACATTTATGCTCACCAGAAGCTTTTCTTCATGTATTTTTAAGTTTTTTGTTTTTTTTTCAATAGAGAACTTTTTTCTTTCCGTTTCTTAAAACACATCACCCTGACTCTAAAACTACGACTTGCTGTTTTATTATTGCATTTCTCTTTCCAAAAATATTTTTGACTTTATGTCTTTAGAAATAAAAAGATCTGGTTAAAGACTTTACACAATTGCAAGACAAAATAAAGTTCAAGAAATGAACACAACGATAAATACCCATGCCAATAGAAAAACTTGTATCCATTTGTGAAAACAAAAAAAAATATGTGTTCGCGTTTCAAATATTGCTTCAGTCTTTTATGTAAGCCCAGTGTTGTTTGCGTTGTGAACTGGATGCGTCAGCTTTCCTTTTCTTTTCAATCGGCATTTCCAATCATTTTGTTTGTGTCTGATAAATAATAAATTCATCCTAAAAGGCTTTGTTGGACACAAGGTTCCCAGATTTTTCCAGACTCAAGTGTGTCTCCATTGTGTGACTGCTGGGGGGGAGATTCTGCTAACAAATATGAGGGACAGCATTGTTTTCACAGTATTACATTTCAGCCTTTGGACGACTAGAAGAACACGTCTTAATATTGGCAAGGACTTCAGTCAGCTGTTGCGGACCTACGATGTCATTCGGGTTAAGCCTTTTAGGACTGAAGAAGCCTTAAAAAAAAGCATTTCCAAAGTTCTATTTCTACTAAAAAGAAAAACTTTCTCCTGAGTAGAGGATTTGTAGCAACTGCCTGCAAACTTCTGTGTTTTGTTTTCATTTCTAAAACTTTAAAAGCTTTTTTGTTGTGGCCAGCCATCTGGGTATATGCCACCTATATTCATCCTCTCCACACACCTGGGACTCTGACTAGTGTGGCAGCTTGAAATGTGTGCAAGCCCTCCAGGGCCCATCAGTCCACATGCAGCACTCAGAGGAAACACATGTGACTCGTGGCATAATTGAGTCAACCGGCAGAAAACTTTCGCGGCGGCCAGCCTTCTGATGCCAATTGTTCAACTCCCAGCAGGAGAGCTCTGAGATGTGTAGGTTAGCATCATAAATAATGGTTCATTATGGGTTTTAAAGGCACTCTCCTTAACTATGTGCAGCATGGGGGCCTTCAGGCAAGGGCGAACAGCAGAATACTGAGAGCACCCTGGTGAGAATGTAAAGTATCATCATGAGGGATTAAAGTTGCTGTACAGTAAATGGATAATAGAGAATGTAGATAATAATTTGTTATTAAAAGGAGCTGAATTTCCCCCTTTTAGCTCGACTTTAGATTGTTTAGGGTAATCACAAAACAAGTTTTATTTTGATTCCAAATCAAGGGGGTTATTAGTGCTTAGTCGTTTAGTAAATGTGAGAAATTTAAAGTTACTGTAATATTTTACTTGTTTCTGAGGGAAGTGCACCAATTGCAGTTTTCATGCCGATATTCAAAAAGCCTAACCTGCTGATATTTTATTTTTTTAAATACCTAATACTGTCAGGTATTATAAGGTCATAATACACCTTCTGTGTTACAATCTAATTTGATTGAAAAATACACATGAAACAGTACAAACTTTGTTTAACCGCACACTGTCACGCTGTCAAACATAAATGAAAAGCTTAGCGCATTGCTGCCCAAGTTATTAACCAAACCAAAAACATCTGTTCCTTTAGTGTTTCGTTTTTCACACCGTAAAAACAAAGAACTTGCACAACTGGTTAGACTGCAGACCTGCTTTGACCCTCTGCACAGAAATTAAGTGCGCAGCAGCATTTACCTTTTACAAAATCACAAAGTTTGAGGTCAGCTGAACAAAAACTAACTAAGCAACTTAAAGAACCTATGAACTGTCCTCAGTTTTGGTTTCCTCTTAGTGCAATGCAAAAAAAAAAAAAAAAATCCAAATGTAGCAGCTGGATATTAATTGTCTGTTTAAATGTAAATGAGAACGGTGGCACTTTCACATGTATGCATCTACTGATCCTCTAATACAAATCCTGTTTCTTGTGCACTCTTTTTTCCTTCCACTCAACTTTCTATGAGTCGGCTTGAATACAACATTCTGTGAATGGACAACTAATTTCATCGATTACATTTTGTGACTTTCCCTGCTGGTTGGTGGAAATCATCTGTTAAGACAACTGTGAAGTCAGTAGTCTTCCTACGATTGTGTAAACCATAAAAAATACTTTTTTTATTTAAAATGATCTTAAATGCTTATAAATGTAATATGTATAATATATAAATAATTGTCTTAATGTTGCAAGAACACAGTGTTTCTAAGGATCTGGTTTTTTGTTATCCTTTGGTTTAAGGAGTTGAAATAGTGAAATAACTGAATTTTTCAATGGTCTCCTGTTATTCTGAGGTGCCTTTGTGCAAGCAGATTGTTTTCTGCGTTGAAACACGCTGTCAAAATGACATAACAGGAAAGGGGAACCCCGTTGATTTAGTGGACCTCTGTTGGTATCTGGCAGCAAGCCTAGGCAGCAGCTCCTTTGGGTCCTGCAGGTCGCAGAATGCAGCTTTCGTTGGTAGGACTTGTTTTGACGCAGTCTGTGGGTGTTGATTTGGATTGAAATCTGATATGTTTAGAGGCCAGATAATCACTTGGCCCTTTGCCATTTCCCTTAAGCTGTTCCTGAGCAGTTTGGCTGTGTAGGAGGGAATGCTGAGGCCACTGGCAGGGAGTGTCTCCACAATGGATTAGTGTGCTCGCTCAGTCACGGTGTTGTTTCAATCTACCTAAATCAGAATGTTTTACTGGCTAACTTTTGTTCAACTTTAACTTAACTTTTTTTATATTTAAATGCCATACTTTGGATTCATTTTGGTCGAAGGATGGATCCTTTGATAAACTTTGACAACAACAGCAGAAACGGTTTGACACGCATCTCTCACGATGAATCATGCAATACGTGGGTTGCATTGTTCCTACATTTAATAATTAACCTGGATTTCCACATCTACTTGAAACACATTTCGATTCTCGTGTCCCTCCTCTCCCTGTGTAGCTTTTGTCAGAGAGGGAAAGCATGCAGCTCGCATTACAGTCAGATCTGGATTAAAGTCGGGGTCCTGACGTTTTGAGGGCTCCTGAAGGAGCATCTTAGCATTCTGACAAAAAAATAAATAAAAAAAAACATCTGAGACTATATCTTTCATCATTTTAAACCTACTTGCAATTTAGCATTGCTTAACACTGTAAACAACTACATCCCTGATGTGATATGTTGACAGTGCTCAGCAGAGTTAGGTAGCTGCCTTAAGCGTTCCTTCTTCTAGGTGCCCAGGAGATGTTGCCTCTTTGATTCTTTCTTCAAATATGCAAGCCAGCACTGAGGGAGCAGATTGTTTGTTCTAGATTTCCTCTGAGACTCCCACCTTGGGCTTAAACAGAGCAGTTGTGATGATTAGCAACAAAGTGTGCTTCCTCACAGAAACCGTCAGGGGAGAACGAAGGATCTAAGGAGTCTTCTTTCTCATATCGCTCCTTCTTTATTGTGGGAAATTAAACTTTCCTCAGTTCTGTAATTCTGCTTTAAAACGTTGTCCTGCCGCTGTCTACATGGACAAGTAGGCTTTTAGATAAACTTGATGTTATTTCAGGGTAAACACTGAAGAGTTTGTGCTGACAGGCTGTGTGGCAAGTCTGTTTATTTATTTTTGAATCAGTTTTGTGGACTGTATTCTTGGTGAACTTTGTCGGTTTTCTTGGATTTGAAGGGGGTAAACGGTTATTTTCATCAAACTTTGGAAGTAAATGTAATTCTTCAAAACAGACTCCACACCCCGGCAGTGATCCCGTTGTGACGACGAGGAGAACTTTATTTTACAAAATATTTGTACCTCATCTCCCAAATGCATCTGACTGTAACCACATTCCACATTTTGTAAATCTCCTCCAAACCTTTGAGTGAACTTTTATTTGCATTCCTGTCAGGGCGCAGGTTCTCCCAGTTCCCTGTGCACTTCTTTTCTATCACACGTTTTCTGTCGACCAAACGTCGAGTCCGTACGCTGAGATACATCATCGCCCTGTGAAAAGCATCTTCAGCTGCGTCTGTCTGCTGGACACCTGTCAATTCAAAAACATTTCTGTAATAAAAAGGTTTTTGTTTTAATTGGTCTTGCATGTAAAGCACTTTCAGAGAAAGTGCACTTTGTGTTTTCATTAATCCTACAGGACAATTATCAAAACTAACAGATAGTTGAAGTACTTTGTGACGAAATCTATCTCATCTTGTCTGTCTGCTCAGCATTTTTATGTTTATTCTATTCAGACATGTAGATTGATTAATTACACACAGTTCAATTCGACCATAATTATGGAACTATTCAGTCCAATTCAACTGATAATATGTCAATTAGTATAAAGGTTACCTGTAAGTAGACTTCATCTAGACATTACCTTTGCTGCAACCCACTGCATATCATGTAGCTGGCCAGTTGTTTTAAACTTTTTTTTTTCTTTTTTTTGTACTGCAGTGAAAAAAGATGTGAGTGATGAGACTGATGACCGAGTGCCACAGTTCAAGAAGAAGGCAAAGGAACTTCGTATCCTGGATCCCAAAACGGCGCAGAACCTCTGTAAGTATCCTTGGATTTCTGTTTGGTTCATGCAGCGTTCTTTACAATCGTCTTTCATCTCAGAAAGTTCAGTGCTTCTTTTTTTCTTTTTTTTTTCCACAATGCAGCTGTTTATATTCCCACGAGCAGGAAAAGGCAGCTGCTGGTGGGATAATAATAATAATAATAATAAAAAAAACTATTATAATAACGCCCTCTGTGTTAGGATAGTGAATTATTGAGCCCTTTCTGGGAACCTGAAGATGTTTTTGGCAATAATATAGCAGTCAAACTAAGTGCATATAGCTTTTTTCCAAGCCTTGTGTGTCAGATTATGCAAAGCAATTCTTAACAGATTTGACTGCTTGAGCTCCATGTGGGTGTTTAAAGCCCAAGCAGACTTCTTTCTGCAAGCTTTCGGTTAATGCTGGATGCTAATATAAAGTTATATATAAAAAAAGAAAGATAATAAAATAAAATAAAAACCTCCCAATTTTGCTTTTGAAGTGTAAAGGATCTGGTCTTTACATGTTATAAAACAATTTTAATCTAACCACACAGCCCACCATGTAATTTATTAAGCAAGGTTGAAAAATGTATTTTAAAAAAATGAAGTAGGCACAAAAACTCCATGTGTCAAATCCTGCAGTGTAAAATGGTGTACTATTTTTATGTAGAATTTTTTAATGAGCCTCATGTGCCAAACTTCACTTTGCATGTCATTATTTATTTCTTAAGAATAGACAAAATCCGTAAATTCTTCAAACCCTGTATTAAAATGCTTATAGCTGCTAAGAGTTTAAACGCCAAATATCCCTAATATGCATTAATACACACAGTTGAATTTGCCTTAGGACTACACCACAAGCTAACATTCAAAGTTTCCCGTATTTCAAATAATAAGGGAACAGCCAACCAGTGCCAAGGAAAGAAATGGCGCTCATGGATTGGCTGATTTGCAGATGCTAGCCAATAGCGTGTAAAGTAGCATAGTCCCTTGATCTTTCAGCTTTCAAAGCAGCGTTGTCTTTTGACTGTTAGATATGACCTACAAAAACATCTGCAAATGGGGAGGAGTCCAGCATAAAGAAATTCATTCCCTTTCCTCTCATGAAAACTATAACCACATTTATGTAGTTACGCTCATTGGAGTTTTGTAGAAGATGAGTAACTCAAACAAAAAGCAAACCGTGAGTGTTGATGCAGCCCATTTAAAGTTTGGGATTAAATCTGATTCTTAAAAATACTCCTAAAAAATAGGTTCTAGGTGGAAACGGATCGTTTGTTTCAATCCTCACATCCAACATGACTCCTTGAAAGATATGTCATTTATTTCTTGCAAAAATGTAGACAAAATAATCAACAAATATTATACTCTAAAAATCACCAAGCTGCGTCTTTTCAAAATTTAATAACTGCTTATTTTCATTCTGGTATATTCTTACTGCTTAAAGAAAAAAAACTAAATTGACTTAACTTATAATTTACAGGAATGCAACACTAATGTCCACACTACCGATTAAAAGACGTAATTAAAAATGTTTTCTACATTTTAAAAAATTTATCCGGAAGGAGAGTCGGATGCACAAGATTAGCTGTTAATTATAGCAAATACTAGATGAAAATCAGTTTGTTTTATATTAGTGGATATTAAAATGTGTTTCGTGACCTGAAATTTTTAAATGTGAGCAAACAATGGAACAAAAACTGAACAGATCTATAAGATGACAGAAACGCTACCATGTAGGGATGATCTGTACTTCAGCATTTAGAAAACGATTTTTGATTACAGTAAACTACTCTCATGGTTAACAGTGTGTGTATTTTGTCCTATTTGGGGCCTTGTCACCAGTCAGCCACACACTGCAGCTTGCTGACAGCGCTGAGGGAAGGCTTTTGGAGACAGATGGACACAATTTACCCGATAGCAGAATGCATAATCATTTTACCATGATACATAAAGTGGCACTGACTTGACAATCACTCACGTTATCCCACCACCCATCCCAGTCACTGAACCTTCACATCAGAATTGAGAAGAGAGCTTGCCAGGTTCAGCGGTAGGCAATGACAATGATTTATGTTGCGGTAGTGTTTGTCAAGGCGACTCGGGGGAGCTGTGTGGTTTGTGTACGACAACAAGATTCCCGCCCATTTCCTTTGTGAAGGTGGGAACTTTAACGCTTATTTTTTCCTTCCTGCCAAAACTGGAGACCCCTCTGTCGGCTTGGTAATCAGACCTGGCACTGACACCTATCAGCCCTGTCAAAAAACGTACACAAGTGCAGTGACAACATTTGCAAATGCTCACAGTAGCATGAATGCAAAAACAACCCGGATATGAACCTAGCGCATCATCTCACAATCAGGGTTTTCTTCACATTTTTCATATTTCATACTTTCAAGGTCAAGCCCTTGCACACAAAACCTGCAACAAGAAGACCAGAAAAGATGGTCAGACGGATGAATACACTGTTCGGTTGAGTTGCCATTCCTCCATCCTGTCTGGTTTTTCCAATTTGCAGTTTCCATGTATAAAGTCTAACGCTGGTTGCAATTCCTGCCATAAATTCATAGTGATCCTCTATCTTTTATGCTTTTAAAAAATGGTTAAAAAGGAATACAAATACTGTAAGTTTTTCTTGGCATCAAAACTGTGTTGGAAACATGATTGCACCACAAACTTTCCCCATTCTGGCAACAATTGGCGTAGAATCCAGGAAATAGTCCAACAAGTGCAACGTGACAGCCCACAAACACGGTCATGGCATCTAACCAGCCAGAACACGGCATCATGGAGTCACGGCGTTAACATCGTGCACGTTTTTTGTTCTAATAAAAGCTCATAAATACAGAAAGTAGTAGGTTTAAAAAAAATGACTGAGGGATAAAACAGAAAGGAAAAAAAAATGCTTCTTTTCTAGTTTCTTGTCAGATACAGACATCAGGTCCCACTGCTACAGTTGTATGGCAGCTGTTGAGTGACTCTCTTCCAACTCATTACTAAAGCTCCACCTGTGACTTCCACCTGGATACGCCATCAGCTCCAATTTCCAGTCTACCCTCCCCACCTGGAGTGTGAAACACCCACCAGGCTTCCCCTTGAGGCAAATACATCGCGCCCCGTTCGCATCCACCCAAACAAAAAACATGTTGCTTTCAGGAGTGGCCAGCTCAGCTGCAACTGTCGCTCTTATTTTTTATTGGGTTTCTGTTTTAGATTGCCCATGTAAAAAAATAAAAAATAAAAAAATAAAGAATAAACAAAAATTGACTCCTCTCAGGTGAATATTGATGTTTTCCTTTGCGGTTCTTGTCAGGGTAGCACAGCTTTTCCAAATGGGAAGGATGGTCTGTGATCGTTTTGTCTGAGGAGTGATGAGTGCCAAAATGTCAGTGTGAACTCTGCAGTCTAATAAAAAAAAGTGAGGAAATGACTCTCTTCTCTCTACATCAAAACAGCAATTTTCTTGGGCTCGTTCCGCCTGCCTTATGAAGAGATCCGGGACATTGTGCTGGAGGTAGACGAGGAAAGACTGAGTGAATCACTCATCCAGGTAAGACGGATGCTCACTGTGGTGTGTTAGCTTTTTTTCACACAATCTCTCACTCTCTGTCTCTCACAGACGTATTCTCTTTTTTTTTTTTTTTTTTGTAAACGTCTGTGTGCGTGTGCGCAAATGAAAAATGTGCTCATATGAGAAGATGATTTTTGAATTTCAGTGTCTGGTGAGCTGCTTTGCGACCCTATTTTTAACCTGCTTCGGGTTGTTTTCTGGCTTCAGTCAGCCTTTTCATTCTCTGGTGGACCGCAGAGGCCCCCTCCCCCCTCCGTTCATCCTCTCATAATGGATGATGAAGGACGAGACTTGGCAAAGTCTCCTCAGCTCCACCCTCCTCTTTTGCTTTTGTCTCTAAACTGTGATTGATGAGCTTCCTAAAGGCTACTTGTTTTTGTTCCCATTTTATTTGAGAATATTTTCCAGCCTCAGAGGGCCTTAATTGAAAATGGGGCGGGGTCATATGAGGTGAAGATGCATCACTGGGTAGCACAAAGCCTCAGTGTTTCTTCCACTGTCCTTGTGACTGAAACAGCCATGCCGTATTTGTTTGTGTTTTATTTCATCAGTTGGGGGTGTGTACTTCAGGGGCGAGTTGAAAATAGGAGATTTGATTTTATTAAAATCCTGGCAGTGATGTATTGTGTTATGTGCATGTTTTGTGTGTTACAGTTTTATTATTATGTTTTTTTTTTTTACAAATAGGAGTTCAGATCATGTTTCAGATTTTAAGTTAGTGAAAATCATTTAAATACTAAATGTTTCCTATAACTGTTCCCACATAGACCTTTACAACTCATCTTTTATTTTTTTCCCCCCACCGATTACATCCTAGTGGATAAAGAGTGCAGTAAAGAAAGTGGACTTTGGGAAAATACTTGTATTTTCAAACTACTTCATTCACCCACCCATCAGTTCATTGATCTCTCCATGCATAGTAAATCAATCAATCACATTTCATTTGTATAGCACATTTCAGCAGCAAGGCATTTCAAAGTGCTTTACATAATTAAAATAAAAACAGCATGTGACATTGAATAAACAGTGAGAAAGAGAAAGAAATTTTGAAAAAGATTAAAAAGATAAAAACATTAAAACCTGCACCCCTTTTAGGACTTTAGTTAAATGTCGTTTAATGATAAATGGCCCGTATTTATGTCGTGCTTTATCTAGTCCAGAGGACCCCAAAGTATCATAGCTATTAAATACATTTTAGCCATGTCATTTCAACCACAACAATGACCAGTTATTTAGTAATTTAGTAATGTGCAGATGGAACCTGCACATTCATTGTACATTATATTTCACTGTAACTTTGCCAACCCACCAAAAATGGCACTTATTTATTGTCTCCTATGATGATAAAATGGAATTTCCTCCCTTGTTGTTACTTCGTTCCTTTCTGTTTATTTTTTTTTACTTCATTGCTTTTTTACTTCCTTTCTTTGCTTCATTCCTTATTTTTATCTTTTCTTTGTTGCTAATTCATTCCTTATGCCATTCTTCCTTTATCCAGTCCTTCCTTACTTTGTTTTCTTTCTTTGTTCCTTTCTTCATTCCTGTTTTGTTCTTTTCTTAGTTGCTTCCTTCCTCTGTTCCTTATTTCATTCATTCCTTTCTTCATTCCGTTATTTTATTTGTTCTTTTCTTTGCTACCTCGTTAGTTCCTTACTACATTCCTTTCATCCATCATAAACCTTTCTATTTATTATCTAAAATGGATCAGAAAAGCTCCAAAACCCCTTTTTTAGGAAAGAAAAAGTTTTTTTTTTGGCATGTGGTCAAATGTGCACCAATCCTGTACCCACCAGTATAAGTTGAAGAAACAATATATTTTGTCGGGGATCTAAAAAGGTGATTTTCAGGATATAGGTAATCAACATAAAAGCACAGAGCGGTCCCATCCTCTCTTTGTGAAAGAGAAAGGAAGTTAAGGTGTTGAACTTTTTCCATCTTTAACTTTTTTTTTCTGTGGTCTATATCTCCTAGCAGGAGAGCTGTGTCACCAGTCAATCCCCACCTGGCCTCTTGTTGGACATAGCACCAGATAAATAGCCCCCTCCATCACGTTCACACCATCAAACAGCCGCCATTACACCGACCTGATCAGACTACTGATAGCATTCAACACCACTCACTCTGGAGTCTTTCTGTTATAGATGCTAACCTGCTATGTTTCTAAATTATATAATAATGAGAAAAATATTAACGCCTTGCAGTGTTATTTTTTTAATTTTAAGTAAAAAAAAAAAGTCTAATTCAGCAAAAATCATTGTTTACATGTAAAACATTGTAATTGGCAAACCTTCATGTGCAGCTGAAATTGTAATTTAAAGAAATACAGATGAGAAAAATGAAATATTTTATGTTTTAAGATAAAAACAATTATTTAAATTTACAAAGAAACACACAAGATAAGATACAGATTGAAGTAGGAGAATAGTATGTAATCAGCCATTAATAACAATTTATTTGAATTATTCTACCAGCTGAATGTATAAAGATTGACCTTCCCAGAACACAACCTAATGAGTCCCTGAACTTTATCTTTACCAGCATCTTCGGCATTAAAGGGAAGATGCCATGGCAGATCTTAAGTCACTGTAAAATAGTAATTTAACCTAAATCCTACGTCTAGAAACAAGTAAACGGCCCCGGTATTACCTGTGTCTAACTATTGTCACACAAAAAAACTGTTTCCACATTCAAACCACTAGTCATGCACTTTGGGAGACTTTCCATTGTTGCCTTCACATCCCCCATTTCCCTCTTTAATAAATGTGAATCAGGGCAGCGAAGCCTCTAACAAAGCGAAAGGCTCCATGGGACTTATGAGAGGAAGTGATTGAGTCAGCAAAAGAATGTGGAAAAAACCTAATGTCACAAAGTCCAGAGGGATGTGGGAGGCCCGCACGAGTTCGCTAATCAGTGCAGAAGGACCAGGCATGAGGAAAATGTCTGCCTTTTTGTATGTATGGCAACGATGCCATCTGAAGAATTTTGTTAATTTTTTTTTCAATCCGTAGCCATATGTGCTCTGTTAGCTCCTAAAAGGCCTTCATTGTTCTCTCATAATGGTTAGTATTGTAATTAGACTATGATGCTGTATTATTTAAGACATTTTCAAACATCAGTGTCAGCCTCCATCGTCTTATTCAGCTGCACTCGTGTCAAATTTTATGTTGCATAGTTTGTATTTTTCATAAAATACATTCTAAATGCATTTTTGGCACGTTTGTGAAGACACAACATGTTTCATTAGAGGTAAACCTGAATTTATTTCAATTGTCAAATTTGCAATATCCAAACAAATTATGGACTTGTTTTAACTGAACCCAACTCCTTCAGTTTATGTCTTTTAAAACCAAAATGAGGGATAGATGGACCTGATTTCCTTACTGATGATCTTTGTCCAGTGTTACCCTAATTTGGAGTAATCGGTTCTTCCGCATCAGGAGACATTTTAGGGCTTGTATCAGTGTGGATAACGACATGTTCTAATCAGGCTCCTGCGATTTTTTTCAAAATGTATTTTGTCTTTATTCTGGGGTGGATGTACAAATCTGATACCAACTCTGAGACACAGAACCTTCCTAGACGGTGTGATGGCTGGACGATACCATCCATCTATGTGTTTCAATCTGGAGGAACACTGTAAATTGCTTTAAGTTGAGTCAAACATATATTGCATCCATAACTTCATGGTGCAATTCAAAGGCACAGCATGAATTATGTGATATTTTTGAACGCATTCATGTGCTTTACCTGAAGGTTGAAATCTGTGGCAACACACAGCATTGTAATATAATTTTTGGCAGGAGAAAGCAGCCAAGCTAACGGGAGTAATTTATATTTACATAGAAATACCACTAATTGTATACATAGGTTTTCAGAGAAGAATTAGCTGATTATAAATGTGAATCACGCTGAAATGAGCTCGCGAATTAGGCAGGGGAAGGAAGCGGCACATGCCAATGAAATGCAGCTACAGCCATAGTTAAAACTATAGAGAGGCTCAGAAGGGGAGCAAAGAGACCCCCTGCTGGGTGACACAGTCCTGAGTGTGGGCTCCATCTGCACAGTGCTCATCTACACTCATTACGCTGATTAATCACTCCACACCACCCACTTTCAGCCACACGCCAATCACCATTTATCCACATAGACAGATGCACACACACGCGCACGCACACACGCGCACACACACACACACACACACACACACACAGGAGTGTGAATGCTTGTCTTGGCAAATATTTAAAGGAACTAAATTCACAGTCTTGCTAATATTAGAGGGAGTGGGTGATTGTGTGTACTTAAAATTACAAGTAGAAATCCAGTTTGAAAACCGTATAATGTGCAATAAAGTATGCTTCTGATGGTAAAGCACCGATTGTTTATTAGTTTGCATCATATTAAGTGATTTACAGAAGAAGCCTAAATTAAACTGACACTAGGTCCCCTAAAGGTCAAATCTGCACTTTCTTCTGTTTTTTTCCCCCTCCATAATTTGTTTCACACCAAGTGGTCTACAACGAAAAAACCTTCAACAGACAAGGCGCTGGGATGACATATTGTCACGGTTGGCTTGGTCAGATGGCGCAGCGGGCACTTTAGAATTTATTTTTGCATTTTTTTTTAAATTCTTGCTATTTAGGTACTCCCTTGCGAAAGTGTGCTACACCTTAGTTTTGTCATATTTTGTTGTATTGCAATAACTAACGTTAATATGTTTATTTTGGATTACATGTAATACACAGAACAGTGCCTGATCGTGCAATGTTTCATGACTTTTAACTGTTTTTCGCAAAAAAAATCTAAAAATCCTGCACATAGTAGGTCCAAGTACTTTAGTACCTCTAAATAAAATCCCAGGCAAACCAAGCCATATACTCCTACATGGACTCCAGCGATTCTATGAAGACCTCAGAACTTTTGTTAGAGAACATTAGTTAACAAACAGCTTCACAGAGCTCAAGAAACACAGCAGACTGTTGTTTTTTAATCAGACAATCAGCCAAGAGGTCCATTGTAACTCTGCAGGAGCTGCAGAGATAGATTCACAGCACGACTGGGAGAATCTGCTGACAAGACAACTATCAGTTCTAGCCTATTTGGTAAAGTGGCAAAACAAGGCATTCTTGAGAGCCAGGAAAATGTTTGTGTGGTTTACTTTCAAGCCATAAAAGAGAAATGGCAACGATGTGAAAAAAACAAAAATAAAAAGCTGTTCTAACCAAATTCAAACTTTTATGGCCTACATCCAAAAGGCTGTGTATGGGGGGGGAAAACTAACACTTTGCATTACTTTGAATGCACAATATCCACCCCAGAATCCTCCATCCTTCAGTAGCAACAGAGATGACGGTCAGATTTGATGGTAAGAAAGACTGAGACAAACCTGGTTCTACAAAATCATTTGCATGCTGCAATTTCCACATGGCTTTCTAAGTAAATTTAGAAAGCCATATATAATGTTCCTTTAACTTCACAGTTATGTGCAGCTTAGTGTTGGATTCTCAAATCAAGTGGAATACATAGAGTTTGCATTTGTAACGTGACACCATGAATGCTTTTGTTGGTTTTTTATATGGCTTGTATTTGTTATCAGGTGAACATTTGCATTCACTGTGTTTGAACGATTGGGTAATTTTTTATTTTATAATGTTAGAAAATATCATTCTAGATGTTTTTTTCTCACTGTTCATTATGGTAGTACAGATGCAAATGAATGTCTAACAGACACATTAATAAAACTGACCCCCAGTTAGTTCCCTGCTTCAACCCAAATACCCAAGTAAGGGTTCAGAACGCTGCCAAGACAACTTTGAAAACATTAGCAAAAATGTGCAATAAGGCGTCAAATATCAGAGTGGTAGGAAGGCTAAAGCGGAGCACGGCCTTTCGTGTCCGGGTTGAGCTACTTTAGAAGAGCACGGTTTGATGTTTTCCACTTTCTTTCACTGGCTCTTTAAAGCAGACATATTTCAGGCCAATGGTGGTGGGCCTTTGATGGTCGATTCAAGATGATTAGAGCAACGATCAGTTCTGGTTCAAACTGTTCATCCGTGATTGATATTTTGCTCAGTAGTGTAAAATTTGGTTTTTAAAATTTTGACTGGGTATTTTGGTTGAACAAATAATATCACAGTCAAACTTTGGTTTGAAAGCTAAGCTTCGTTTTCCCCTGCATGTGATCCAGAGCTGGATTGTATATTGGATATTTTACATTCCACAAAGCTCAATCAGAATCAGAAGGATCTTTATTTATTGTTGTCTCAATAAATATATATATATATATTCCAATGAATGATATTTAAAGAAAAAGTTGACAGTATTATCATTATTTCTTTTCTTTTATTTTCTCCACAGCATCTATAAATGTCAGTAAGTTCATAAATATGCTTAAATCCTGTTACTGTGTGCAGCTCAGTGATATAAATCAAACTTCTGGCATGTTGAAGAAGCCCATTTCAAAAGGGAAGGTTTTTCAAGAGCAGTATTTGTGTTCGTGGTGCTATGAATGCTGGATTTGCATTTACCACTTCAGAGTTACCTAAAAAAAAAGAAATGATGAATGGTTTATCATCATTTTTATCGTTATCACAGAAGTACCATGAAATGTTGTGATAAAAGTCCTTATCGCCCACCTCTGCTTGGATTCATGAGCAGTCCTCTGGTATCAGTACGTCAGTTTTAACTGTTCCTCCAGCACTTGAGCAAAATAAGCCACTGAAATTCACAACTGTTTAAATTTTGACAGACCAGCAGGGATTTGATGAATGGAAAGCATGGATAGAAAGGAAGGATGGAGGACCCAGGAGGTGTTCATGATGCGTCTGAAACTCTGTAACTCAATCTTATCATGTTCCTTCTTCATGGCATGTCTAATGTAATGATTTGTCAGCAGAACGTGGCAGAGTGTTGGCCTTGAAGTACCTCTACGATGCTTCACCCTGGCAGAGTGGATAGATAGAAGTTGATTGGCTCTCCTTATTCTGCATTAGGGCCCATCAACACCTCGGATGATGTACACATCCCTGAATGCTTGCAGGCAGTCTTGGTTCTCACCATTCATCCATGCTCCATATATTCCTTGCAGTTTCACGTTGTTGTTTTTTCTTCTTTTTTTTTTTTTTTTTCATCACGCATACAGGCAGTGATACGCTACATGCAAATGCTTTCAGGAATCAGTTACCACTTTTTCTCTCAGTCCCTGTAGTCATTTGTCATGCAAACAATCAATATGCGTTTGTTCCTTGAACATGTGAGCAACACATTTGCATCTAATCTACCTCTTTCCTTCACATTTAATCTACCTCTTTCCTTCACATTCTTTGTCTCTGTTTCTCATTTGCCTGCAGTATTTATTCATGGTGCTGATGGACAGAGGTCCCTTGCATATGCCAGGTCAGCTTCATCAAATTCTCACTGTATAACAATGAGATGAAGAAGACAATGGAAGACAACAGCATACATTGCCTCTGTGAAAGCACTTAGATCCTCAGAAAAGTCAGAAGTCCTTTTTTTAATAGCTGACAGTTTCACAAAGCTTTTTTTTTTTTTTTTTTTTTTTTTTTTTTGGTATGCTACAGAACAACCGAGGGAAATGCCCTATGGTCCTTGTTCATGTGAGAAAAAGAGTCAAGCTTGTTTGTTCTGGGCTTCAGGGCCTTGGTGGCATTGTGTAGTTTTGCATTACAAGACAGCTTGCCCCCAAGTAGTTTTTTTAGTGGCATCCTGACTGTGTGGATCACCCTCCCTCTTGTGTTGTTTAAATCACAACAGTTATACGCAGATGACCTTGCTTTTATCGATTTAAGCTGGCTCTCCCCCTTTGGTGTTTGAATTTCTCCAGGAGTCCCTCACAGCCTGTTTGCCCCAGGGTGACGCCTCTACTGGCATGATGATGCTAGTTGGTCCCCATGTTCTTGCAGTCCTTGCCAGTTAAACACTCTGAGGCCAAACAGTGTCTAGATTAATAAGAAGCACTTGCAAATATGTTATGTTTATCCTGTGATCAGCTTATACAAATGCACTGAGTTGCCTGTGTTAGCTCACTCTTAGGGTTACGGAAATCGGCAACACTAAGATGACAGTAAAAGATTTGTTCCTTATTTACAAGATTATCAGCTTTGGACTGGCATATCCTTTGAGATCCTAGAGTTGGCCCTTTGAATTTTGTTTAACTAGTAACCTCAATAACTGAATCTCCTGCATTGACATGCACTCACTGGCTGCTTTATTTATTAAATCCTCTTAGTACAACAATGTGTTTGAAACTAACCAACATCTTATGAAATATTGATCCATCGACTGAAATTGTACAAAAATCCAGTCAAAAGTCTGTTAATTGGTCTCGTCAGTGACAGAAATCACTAACCTTGGTCCCTATAACTGCATATAAACAATTAAATTAAACCATTTAACTTAAATTATGAAAGATGCTCCTGCTATGGCCTGAATATGCGGTCTCAAACCTTCTTCCTGGTTTGTTTGGATCTAATTTGTTCACTCTCTTGAGTGCAATCAAATGTCTCAAGATTCTGATGTGTTTTTCTGGAGGCTGAATCCAGGCTCTGCTGCTACACTGGACACTGGGATTTCAAGCGCCACTTCAGCCAAAGTTTCAAAATCAGGGGAAATTTGTCCAATTGAAGTGATTAGAAGTCGGCAAGAGTCTCTGAACAAGGAGTTTTTTGGTCCCTCCATTACTTACATCTGCAGGAAGAAATACTGCAGCAGTGGTTCAGCTGAACCAGACACGGTCCAAAACCTCATGTCCATTACCCTTCAATATGTTGACAGCTCTCATACAGTGAGATGCAGTCATTCGAGGTCAGAGATGATGGGATGAAGGAATTTTTTCATTTCATTTTTTATTTTTTGTATTATTTAGTTACCCCAGCGAAATACTCTATCTGTAAAGTTGTAAATGTGTGCACCAGTTGATCAAGTGTGTGAATTTGACATGTCCTTCATATTTATCCGTCACTATTTAAAAAACTGGTCAAACATGAAAAATAACCAGTTAATGTGGCCATTGATATGAACGTGGTAGCAACAAGGAGATGCACATTTTTGTGCTTCCTTGCTGTTTTATCCAGAACAGAACCTCCAAGTTGATGTTTATTTCAGGCTTAAAAAATCTTAGATGTTCAGATCTTCTGTACTGGGTATTAATTTATTATATACTAGTTTTTAAATTTGTGCATTGGTTTATTCACTCCTTTCAAACAAAAATAAATAAAAAAAAAGCTAAATATGTCATATTAAGTTATCCGTTTACCATAAATATCTTTTAAACTTGAGTCTTCAGAGTACAACAAAAGTTGGCTTCCCAGTCCGAATCGTAAGACGCGGTCGGGTACCTGTGACAGTCGTTGCGGGAGACTTTTTAAAAAGAAGTTCAGCTGGCTTGACAGAGTTATTTTTGCATCACTCATAATGTTACTGTGTCTGAAGGCATTCTTCGAGAGATTTTTTACGTACAGTAGAACGGATTAAGTGGTATTGGGTTTTAGGCATCCAGATTAGTGGTTTGCAAATATACTCCCAAAGCTCTTCTTCTTCTTTCTCCTGCAGCATTTTCCCTATTTTCCTTGTGCAGTAGTTCTGCTGGACTGCTCCGCATTCCCTTGTTGCTTAATTGGCACGTCTAAGAAAACTGTTCTTTGTGATTAGTATAGAAATTGTTAAGTTGTCTGCAGTACATGTTGTACTGTCTTCTAATGCTCCCTCAGGCAAATAAGCTATTTTAGGTCTAATAAGCTTTTCTAGTTTCATTAAGCAAACAAAGTCCTTGTGTCCTCATGCTTTATACATATTTTAGTATTCACAGGGTCTCTGTGATGTCCAGTTAGATTTCATTTCTAATTTAACAGTGTCACAATAAAGCTCATCACACCGTTAACCTCAGTACACTGAAGTTAATACATATTTATAAATGGTTGCATTTAGTCTTGACAACTTGGGTTCTCCCCTGAAATGAAATATACTCAGTGAAGGTAGTCATGCCCATATGCACATCACTTCTTGGTGCCTATCTTTTCTCTGGCAGGACAGTAGACTACAAGACACAAGAAAATTAATAATAGAATTTAATGTAAGTAATATATGGCGGAACAAGTGGATGCCTGGTTATCATTTAACTGATTACCTACACATAGTTACCATATTTTCACCAGGATTATTGTAGTACTAAGAATTCTAAGATTGTATAATAATACTATGACACATAAATGTTGCTGATCATTTGATGTAGATAAATCTTAGGTGTTTTGAACAACAAATAATGTGTGTAAATGAGGGCAAGGCGGAAAGGATGAGTTCCAAGTATTATGAGGTCAGCCATTCACGATATTGGACAATAGAAACTGGAGGTGAGGAAGAGGATGGGGACGAGATTGGAAGTGGTGATTGGGAGTGACCTGAATATATAAGACGGAAAATGAGCTAGAAAGATGCACATATAGTGTTTGAACTATTGAAATAGGTAGTTATAATTGTTTTTAGAGGGATGAGCTGTTTGTGGACCCTGGCAAATATTGGTGTTTCACCATGTTGTCACTTGCTATCCATTTAAATTTAGCCTGCTGAAATTTTCATGCAACTCTGCTTCCAGTTATCTTTAAGGGGTGCATATTATGTAAATTCAAACTTTTTTTTACCCTTTCATGCATGTTTGCATTTGTGTAAAATACCAGTTTAATCTTGTACATCAACAATCAGTCGTTTTTTTGCAGTGTTATAAAAGAAGCACATCTTTAAGTTAAAGGCCAGATTCACCTATTTTTTACCGATTCGACTGCCTGAAATGAAAGAGTCATCACTAAATGTTTCAGCACACCCAGTTTTTGGCGTGTGTTGGTAAGCTAAATCTCGTCGGTGGATGATATGCCCCTTGGGGCTTGTTTTGCAGAATATCAGAGTGACTTCTTAATCTTTAATGTGTTCCAGTGTATTTTATATTACCCCGTCTTCTTTTCAAAAGGAAAGGCTAATGAGTAACAGTGCACCACTGTTATTCATTTGTAATTAGTATTGCCCTATGCTGTGTGCAAATACATATATTAAAGGAATGCAAAGTGAAAAGTGTCAAGTCTCCCTTTTAATTAAATCGCGTATTTCCTCATGCGTTGATATACAGTGTTGGGGTTATTGAGATGATTTCTGGGGTGGAGGCTGGGATTTGTAATGATTGTAACTGATTTAGTGCGACTGATGAAATGATGCACATTTTAGAGACAGGTCCTGATTTACTTTGCTCCTTATAGGTCACAAAATTCAAAACCCACACTGGTTTCAACATGTCATCAAACTTAATCTTAAGTTTTTTAAAGGAGTAGTAAAAAATAACTTTCCTCTCTTTGATTTTTTCACACCTCTGTTCTGCCAGTTGCCCAGAGGTTAAAAAATGCATTTTTATTTTGGAATAAGAGAAAAATGGTAGTGTTTTCCTTTGGTTACATGTATTTATACTTTTTCTTCCTGTAATCACAATTAATTCCCCACCTAACCCTTCAAAATCAGGATATATCTGATTATGTTTTCAGTGTGTGTTGAAATAAGTAAAATATACATATTTCCTTTCATATTCCATCATTTAATTGCAATTCTTAGAAATTCAGATCCATTTTAAATTAGAATATCATCAAATATTTACTTTAACTAGTTTAAAAGGGAAACTCGTATATTAATTCTTCAGATATATTTAAAGTGTTTATTGCTACTATTCTTAAGATCCTTAGAATTATAAAACATTCTTTCAGATGATCTTAATTGTGCATAATGACCAATGAAAAGGACTTTTATACAGCATGTTTTCTATGGCCATTTTATGACCTGCAGGTAGATAATGTGTGGGATTGACTCTCTCCTCCATTAAGGTTTTGCCACAAAAAAGTCGTTTCCAAAGAAGCTAGATTTCAACAGAGTAATATTAATGGAAATTTTAGTGGAAGGAAAAGATGTGCTAGAAAAAAGTTGTACAATCACCAGAGATACCTATAACCTCGAGGTGCTTGTGAAGTGGCTTCAACAGCCTCCATACACAGCTGTCTTTCCCAAAGTCCTCAGATTAACGTCGTCTGCTTACGTTGGGCCACTGAGTTTAATCAAGCCCAAGGCTCAGCGTGTCTGCTTTCCAGGAAACTTTAGAGCGCTTGTTGCTTCCTCCTGCTCCTGCTGACATGCTTTATGTTTAATAGTAATATTTGACGATGAAATGGCAATTGTCCCCACTGCCGAAAGTACCAGTAATTGCCATAATAAACTTGGTATCACCCAGATTGTTTAGCATACTGGTCTGATCCCAAAAGGGACCCAACAAAGTCATGTAGTCATAGTTTATAGACTTACTTTTCAGCAGGGTGACATTTCTGTATCTGGTTTTTATTGGCGACATGTGAGCTTTTAAATCTCTTAAGAAACTGGTTTCAATAATACTCAAACCAGAGATGTGTACATCTACGATGCTTAAAATGCCTTGCCAACCTTTTCATAGGAGTCATATGAGACGTTTTAAATTGACTTATCACTTAAGACGATGTTTGAATCAGGTTTCCTGCTAAATAATGAAACTTAAGTTTTTGCATGAAAGGTTCAGATTCAAGTCTTTGTAATCTCAAATGCTTATAAAAGATGGAAATTGGACTTTGTTTCATCATTTATGAAAATAAAAACAAGCTGTCTAATTGTTGTTGTTTAATAACACCTGATACAAAGCCAGACATTCACTCAGTATGTTGTCTTACTGAGTGCAAGTGTTGTAAACTTTTGACTTTGCAATCTTCTGCCTTCGGCCTGCCATGGCAACAACCTTTCCACCAGGTCTCACAGGAGTCTTCTTAGCTGGCCTTGCCTTGTTATTATTGTTTATCTCTCTTGTCAATCACCCACATCAGCGCCGCGCTCATCCATATGCATGGCCGCCGTCATTACACGTGGCCTGCTCGCTGGCTGCAGGGCCTTGGTACTCATGCCAGCCTTTGTTCACATCTGTAACAGGTGATTGTGGCCGACTGGCACATTGTTGGGCATCGTTTTCACAGTGCAGAAGTGCACATGTGGGACATGGCGATAAGTGTGGGCATGTTGGATTAGAGCTTAAGCAGGAAAAACACAAGTCCCCCATGGGCTTAATTGTGGTTTGTTTTGGCACACACTACACAGCACTTCTGCATCAAATGCAAATTTTACAGTGAAATGTGAAATGCATTATGCGGATTTGGTAGGGCTGGAAACATAAAGGGAAAGCAGAGGGGGTGGAGGCGTTGAATAAACAGAGTGAGGGCAAAAGTAGATGCAGGTTAACGAAAGACGAGGCTTAGTCTGGTGTAATATGAAATACGCTTCAGATATTGATGGCAAGAATCAAAGGTGTGTTACATGTACCTCATCACCACCTAGCTGTTCATCTCTAGCCAGAGGGTTGAGGCTGGTTACACCCTCCACAGGTTAAGTATTGATTAAAAACACACAACACACAGTCTCATACTCGTAGGAATGCACACAGGCAGGTTAATGCACAATACAGCTCAGTAGTTAAATTTTTATTCTGTGGAGTCCACTCTGCTCCTCCTCCGGCATGATTGGTGCTGTATTTTCATAAGTGCTTTATGGAGGAAAAAAAAGGGAAAAAAAAGAGTGAGAAATATTTCTGTTTTCATTTTTCCAGTCCCGTGTCTTTGTTTCTGTGGCAGATGGCACATCAATCAAAGAGACACTCTCATACAGCAAGACTCCACAAACAAATTAATTTCTATTACTGTTTTGCATGCTTGCTCTCTTCTTATTTGATTGACAGTCTCATGTTCTGGCTTTGTGTTTGGATGACTATATTGCATAGAAGGAATATGCACAATTGAGGGACAATTACGCAGACGAATGCCGCCACCTTTCTCCAACTTGAAAAGTTTATTTCCAAATTAGTTTTGACCATTTAGCAGGATTTTATGCAAAATTCATATAGAATGGTAACAAAACAAAACAAAAAACAGCTCAACATAATACAGAATTGATTCCTAAAGATAAAAAATTGAGTTTCACTTTCAAGTAATATATAAAGCTTTTATCTAGTATCCTTCAAGTGACTCATTTACTCTTTCAGGGTACTTTTGTTTGTTTTGTTTTTTTTTCTATTTTTTACTCATCTGGCTCCAACTGTTGAACCTGTTTTCATGTTTAAACCACATATTTTTTATTTTTAGCCTCATTCTTAATCCTACTTCACACTTTCTATTTTATATGCAAGAGTTCAGGTGCACACATGAAAAAAAAAAACTTCTCTTTTTTTTTTACATATATCCTAAAGACAAATTTAATGTCACCCTAAGTATGTCAGGTTTTCCTGCCCAAACACTCAAATTAATCCCTCCCCCATCCTTCTCTCAACCATGTTTTTCCCCTTGCTCAGTTCTTGCGTCTTTCTCTTACGCTGAAATTCTCCTTTAGTTTAATACGGTTTTAAAATCTGTCACACTCGGTTTGTTGCTTGTCAGTCTGTTACTGCAGCTTTGCTCACAGTGACATGGTGCTTTGCTGGGTTGTAATTTCTGTAGACTTTGCAACATGTATGACTGATGTTCATTGTTTACCGTACTTACCTCTGAGACAAAATTTGCCTTTTTTTTTTTTTTTGTTTTTCAAGACTTCACTGTTTTAGCTCAGTTGCAGTAAACATCAGCTTCTGTGCATGTTGTACTTAAAATGGTGGATACGGTTGTTGTAGACTTTGTATTTTTTAACTGCAGTAGCTACTGTTGGATTAGCTAGCTGTTTTCTGCCTTTTAAATAGAGGACAGTCACTTGTTTTAGCATTTTGAATGCTGCAGCATTTCATAATGATGCTTCGAGTGTTCCCAGTTACTTGTCACGTAATAAACATTTGCCGGATACACCGGCATGCATGACTAAATCAATGGTGACAGCGTTTTTGCTCCTTTTGTTTGGAAGCATGTTGCAGTTAACATCTGTCTTCATGACACTGATAGTTTATCATATAGGATTCATCACACAAATCCAATTGTACTCGTCCCATTTTTTTGTAAAATACAGTTGAAACTATGGCACATTGTTCATAGTATGAATGTTATAAATATATCCCTTCAGTATATAGTAAATATCTTACACTGTACCACGGTAGTTTTAGCTGTAGCTTTTAAATAAATAAATGCAGAATAAATTGTTTTCATCATCTTCTTAAAATGCCATTATCCATGCAGAATTTTGACTTCATTACAAAACTCTTTACACCATAATTTGTCACATTTATCCTGCTCAGTTAAAGAGAAAAACAAATTTATTACAGCGAAACGAATGATGGCTAGATATTTTTCACTCCCAGTTTAATACTCCAATGAAGCACCTTTATATTCAGCGACATTGTTCAATCTGTGTGAGATTACATCTGCCACAGATTATAAAGAATCTGATTAACCTGAAATTAAATTCTGTAGGATATTCAATCAATCAATCAATCAATCTTTATTTCAGACACAAAAGAGGTCCATAGTAAAAAGAAAACAAAAAAAAAAGAAACATGACATAGTCACTGAGCCACAAATAAATGATGACATGCTACTAATTTTAATCCGTAAAACAAAAAAACATGGTTTACAAATGCAAAGGATCCGATGGTGGGTGCACTTCCTCTGAACCGCTAACAGCGAAGCTATTTTTCTGTCATTGACTCACAGTGGATATCGGCATGATTGAATGTAGTGAATGTACTTCTACATTCAGCTTCTGCAAAATACCGTGCTGGCATAGCGTTAGTGGCACTAAAGATTTTGATTAGAGCCTTAGCGTTAGAGCAACTCACTTCTGAGGTGGTGGAAGAATCAAAATAATTTTTTTGTCAAACGTGTAAATTACAATGAGGGATTTGAACGTTTTCATTTTATATGTTGTATGAACCATGCCACTGTAGGAGCCGTTACCAATTATTTAGGATAGCGTAGATTAAAAGGGATGCAAGAAAAATGTTTTGGAAATGTATGAAAATAAAAAAAAATAAAACTGCCAAAGACACTGATAGCAAAACAGAAGGAACTGCAGGTATTTCCATGACTTGTGCTGCATGTGACAGCAGTATTCTTTAGTATCTTTATGTCTGGATTAGGGTTGGCAATGCAGAAATAACAATGCACATCACCAAAGCAATGTGATAGCCACAGTAAAACACAGTTGTTGGGTTTTTTTTTTTTTAATAGGTCTGAGGTTTTTATGAAATAAAAAAAGTGGGGTTTTAGGTGGTGGTCTTTTGTTTGAGATGGATGTTGTTTGTCTACAAGGCCAAACTTTGTAACTTTCAGTAACTTCTTTTAGTTGCCAAAAAGAAGTCGAAATCTCATTAAAAATGTTTAGTTTTTTTTTTAGGGTTTTAGTTGTCAATGTGTGGTTTAAAAAGTTCGGGTTAGACGGCGTTCAAAACTCTTGTCAGCTGCTCATTATTTTGTCATTTATTCTAACCGAATCGTTCACTCATTTTGCCCATGAGCCACATGGGAATCCCGCTGTGGTGTCACGGCAGGGAGATGGCAGTCGCTGGTTGTTCTCCGCCGCAAAGCACGGGCAGAATACCACATGTTTATCTGTCTCCTGAAACGAAGTAGAAAATCAATTAAAAGTGGAAAAACGCATCTGTCAAGCATGTGGCAGATGTGGCTCTTTGTCTGTCTTTGTTGCAGATCTCTAATAAGCCTTTAAAATGAACACAATTTATTTAGACATTAACTGGGGGGTTGGGGGGGGGGGAGCTCTTGCAGTTAATATTGAAAATTCAAAATCTGGTACACATTTTTGCATTTCTAAATGTTTTAAGTTTCTTCCAAATGTTTTTATGTTGATATCGAAAACGCAGCACGGAATTTCAGTCTGTGTTGCAGCTCAGTAGTGATGCGTGTTTTGCTATTTTCACATTATTCAGTCCTGTAAACAGTTTTCTAAAGTGTTGGGCTTATGCGTGCCCAGCTCCATCCTGCATTAACTTGGCATGGCTCTGCAGATGCTTTGAAACTGAACTCGATTCACAGGAAGCTGGTTGACAGCAGCAGAGATCAAAGTATGAAAGTAAAAGCCCTACAGATACTGTCATCCTCGACAAATGTTTACTCAACCATATCCTGTTTCTCATTACTTTTATACTCTTTTTCCCTCTCAGCTACATCCCTTCCACAAGTAAAGGACTTTCACAGTTTTGGCTTCGACAGTGCCTCAGCTAACATTCACCACATTTTAAATATGGAGTCGTAGCTGCGGCTGACTTTGGGGGGGGAGGAGGAGGAAACACCATCGATGTTGAGCGCCGTCTGAGTTCTTGAAATGACCTGTTGTAATTAAATCAATGGGAATTGACTGAGCATTTTTGCAAAATGATATTTAAATCTTTTTTTTGGAATTGGAATAACGATCACAAACAATCTGACTTGTGTTTGTGATGGGGTTATTCTGAAAATTAAAAATTTGACAGACAGGCAAGTATTGTACTTTCTCTGACATCAATGCGAACGAGTCTTACATATATAGGACTGGTATTTTCTAAGGTAAAAATGAACTACTATTTTAGATGCAAGTCCTGCTATCCGACCTGAAGTAATGGCCGAACAACACCAGGTTTCTCTGTCTCCTGTCCTCCATTCTTGTTTTAAAAGCCAGAAAAAGAACATGTTCATCATTGGAATCTCGTAAAAGTTTTATTTTTACTGCTCTGTGGAATTTCTTTAGTGGTTATAAAGTATAATCGCTGTGACAGAAGCCAGTTATAGATATTATATATTTAACGCTGAAAATCATGGATTTTTATCAGGAGGAGTTAGCTGCTCTGCCTGGTCGCAGTGTTTATAACCAAGATAAAATAAAGGTTTGAAGGAAAAGTGCTTTGGTTTCGTAATCATTACTTTAGTGAAGTGGTATGAATGTTTATATTGTATCCAAGGCATCTTTTACTGGTATCAATAGCATTTTAATACCCGCTTTATTATAGTCTCACATGATATCTGCTTGTTCCTGTTCAGGCTTGTTGGATGGGGCAGCTGCCTCTTTCCAACAGTCAGCGTGTTAAAACCTGAGTCGTCAGTCCATCACAGAGCCCACACAAACAAAACACAATCACTCACCCACACCCTCACACCTACGGGTAATTTAGAGTCACCAATTAACCTAACATGCTTTACTTTGTGCTGTGTGGGCACACCGGAGTACCCAGGGGAATCCTGCGCACAAAGAGGACTAACATCCAAACCCTGAACAGGAAAGGGTTTGGATGTTACCAAACCCTTTCCTGTTTGGTAACATCAGGAAAGGGTTCCTGATGTTATACAGATTGGGATTTGAACCCAATCTGTATAACAAATCCCTGGGTGGGATTTGAACCCAGGACCTCGTTGCCTCCAGGCAGCCAAGCTAACATCTGCGTCAGCATGCAGGCGCATTTTCTCTTTACGAAAGGAAGTGGTTGAATTTGGGTTTTCTTTGCTGCCACTTAGCTTGTATTCGTTTGAGATGGTAATTAAACATGTGTTGTTGTTGTTGTCATACCTTCAGTGCTCTTTGTTAAGCGTCAGAATGTGTCTGGTATCCTGTCGGGAGGAGTCTGGACCAGAATCATCACCCAGTCTTCTAAATCGCTAGACATATGGCGCAGCCTTTGTGTCAATTGCACTCGGTGGGGTTTCGATGAACACAAGGTAGATTTGATTTTCCACTACTGTGTCTCTCAGCTGCAGTAAGCTGCAGCATTTTTTTTAGTGAGACGCAATAAAAATGTAGAAAATATGACTGAATATCATATTTCTCCTCCTTCTTCTATGCATTTTTTTAATACTCAAAGTAAATGGCAAAGCTTTCATTCTCTTTTTAATGTGACAAATCATGCTTAAGTGATTGGAAAAGACTTAGACTGAAGACGTATCCCTTGTTGTTTGCCAAAGACGAACAGTCGGAATAATCGGATTTGCCTTAGTATTAGCAAGTATTCCAAACGGATGAACGATTTGCCTCTCAGTTGATGCCGTTTTATTCAAAGCCAATGATATATTGTCTGGGAACTTTGTTACTAATCCAGATGTTAATTTTCCTCTCTTTCCCTTCCAGTAGATTGTTTTACCCTTGGGATTTTACTTTTTACACGTTCATTTACATCTTAAACGGATCAGCCTGTGTAGAGTGAAATCTAATTCCTAAAGCCTGTTATAAATGCAGTCTAGCTCATTTAGTTCCTAACTGCACATTATTCCTGCATTTATTGACAAAAAACAAAGATTTTTATTTTTTTTTGTTCCCCCCTGTGATTTGATGATTTCCTGTCAGGTCTGAAACATTATTACAAAACTATCAAACTTTATGTTTTGTGACTTTAAAATCAAAAACATCAGTACATTTTGGATTGTTAAGTGATTGATGAGTACAAATTATTGCATGACTTAGAAGTAGATCCAGAGTGACGCATAGTTTATCTGTTGTGTGAAGGCCTTGGTGGTTTTGTGGGAGATCGTTGGAGAACAAACAGTATCATGAAGGACAACAAACACAACAGAAACTTCATTGATGGAGATACAGAGAGGTTTAAAGCAGATTTGAGTTATAAAACTGTATCCTAAGCTTTGGACTTTTCACAGAGAGCCGTTCAATAAATTTCCACAGCTCAGGTGGGAGACTCTGTGAAAAGTCCAACTTACTAGTTTTACTTGTGGACTCTGCAAATCTGCCCATTTAGAGCACAATACAACCACCTGGAAGGTCCAGTGGAGCAAAATGAAACTTTTTGGCTTACGTCTCAGTGCTGCTTTGGAGAACTTACACCCTGAACATTTTGGTGAAATATTGATGAGGGCAGCTTTCCTGTTCTCGAGCTGCAACGAGGAAGCTGATGACTGTAGATACTTTGTAAGTAGTTCTGTCTTCCAGGGCAAATTTCCATCATCAGGGCAGAACTTCTTTCTTTTGTGATGTCCGACTGCTACTGCTCAATTTTTCAGAAGTAAAAAGTGGGACTTCTCTTGAGTTCTGAGGTCGAGTTTCTTTTGTAGTAGAAAATATTATGGACAGAAATACCATTGTTTCTTTGTTCTTTCTAGCTTGCCTAAAACAATATATTTTTCTGTCCTGGTAGGTTTTATGTGCAGAACTACAGAGCTACAGTGAAATGGTTTCTATCAAAGAAAATTCATCTTTTAGAATGACCCAGACCGAAGTTCAGTTGAGCAGAAGTGGTAGTACCTGGAAATTGATGTACAGACACTCGCCATTCAATCTCACTGAGCTCGAGTTGTCTTGATAAAAGAGAAAGGCAAAAACTTCAGTTTCTGTATGCAAACCTCCAAATATCTGTGGTTTCACTCGCAGTGAAAAGGTTTCCAAAGAGTCCTGATGCAGACTGCCTGAAGATGCACTTTAAATTTTTATATGTAAGAAAAAACAAACAATGGAAATCATGTATGATTTCTTTCCGCTTCGCAATCTTGAACTACTTGGTGTTTGTGTATCAAGTAAAATCCCAATAAAATATGTTGAAGCTTGTGATTATGTGGTAAATGTGATTCTGTTGCAGAGCATCAGAGCAATTTTGACTGAACCAGGAGAATACATAAAACTTGAAATGGATTATCGCTTCAGTGTTGATTTTTTTTTTTTAGATTTCCATCCTTTTTTTTAATTTAAATTTTATCTGCGTCTCCTGATGCAATCAACAATATTTATTATTAAGGCAGCAGTAAGGCACTGCAGACTCTAATTGGGGCTTTGGATAAAAAGCAAGCAACATTTGATTTAATGGCTGCATCCCAAACAAGGTTTCATGGCTTGCAGTATGGCTCACTGTTTTATACCACTGAATCCCCTGAGGGAAAGACAGAGATGTCATCATTAGTGGGCAGTAGACTATGGTTGTGTTGACTGTGATGGCTGCAGAGGTCTATAACTTGGTCAGCCAAGTCTGTGGCCCAGCAACGGCTTTTACTGTCCATTTTCCCTGTCTGTCTGTCTGGGTTCCCATCTGGACACGTGGTCCAGTGCCAGTCTGCTCCCGCTGAATAAATTTGAGGAGCTAATGAGCAAGGAAGCTCTGCAAAGACCTGGGAAAGGGCAGCTCTTTCTCTTCTCCACCTCCGAGGAAAAGGGAGGGAAAAGTCGCTGTGGTCAATTTTATTAACTTGGCTGACCTTCACACAAACAATTAACATTTACTGAAAACGCATCCCCTCCCATTATCTTCCTCATCTCCATCTTAATCTTCAACCTCGTCGCCACCAACTGCATGTTGTTTTTATTCTGCTTGTACAAAAGAAATTTATCAGGCGGCAGCAAATTAATGGCAAAGCCTTTGCTTGCTTTTCATAGACAATCGCAAGGTGATGTGCATTATGCAGCAGAAGGTCGGCTCTCTGAAGGTCGCTGACATGTTCGGTAATTGGCTCTAGGCCACAACTCGGAATCAAAAAGCAACAATTACCAGCAGTGATTTTGTGACCTAATCTGACTTTTCACATAACCAGACAACTTCAAAATATTCTCTTTGACCACTGCTCCAACAGAAATAAATATATATGATGATTCATAGAAATGAAATATGCCGTTGGTTATTTCTGAGCTGTAAAAAAAACAGACTTTTGTACTAATTAACCATTTGACATTACTGGATGAACTAGACTGGTAGATGAGGTGAAAAGTTAACTGAGCAGCATGTGAAAATATTTGTAGAGAATTTTGGATTACTTCAAATTCAGAAGTTTGCATATAATAAAATTACAGATCTTGTATCAGGTTGTCAGCCTAATATTAGTAAATTAACAACACTTAGTTTAATACGAAGCCCAATAGATTTATTTAAGATACAACTCAAACAGTCCAAGAAACTAAAACGTCTGAAAAAATAATTATTTACTTTCCCATTGAACCTATTTCATCTCACATTCAATGTAGCAAGGAGATTCTGTGAATTTATTTAGTAGCAAACAAAAAAATATTTTGCTTCCTTTAAGGATTATCAGGAAAAGCACTGGCGACTCTTTTCAGCACCAGGTGTGGGAGAAAAGGTACAACAAGGACATTTTGAAACACAAAAAAAAGCAGATTTTGTTGGAGGAAGTCTTCCTCTGAAGTTTTTGGGCTCTGCATCGATGTTATTTATTTTTCTTCCCAACATATGACAAGCAGAACAACAACATATATTCCTACGACACATACTGTCTGGAAAGAATATAAACATTCCACAAAAGGCTCAATTGAAATACTGTTTAATTAGGTAACACACGAAACGCACACTTGCTCTTTGGATTTGTTTCTTCTTTGTTTTCAGCTAAGCTGTCAGGCATTTTGTTCCTATCCTGACGAAAGCAGAAAATGAGAACTGCATTAACACTTATTTTCTTGTGTTTTTGTGTATGTGCCCTTTCATTTCCAGAACCTAATAAAGAACTTGCCTGAGCAGAAAGAACTGAGTGCTCTAGCGGAACTAAAAGGTGAATACGAGGAGCTTGTGGAGTCAGAGCAGTTCGGCATTGTGGTAAGTATAATTAGCTCTTGCCGAGTGGATTTTTGCACAGTGTATCCAGTCACACTCGTACTTTATCTTCAAACACTTTCCGACATGCACAGTTAAACAGTGTATTATTATTATTTTTTTTCCCCAAAAGTTCTGTTTGGTCAGTAAGCCAGAATCAGTATTTTTCTTTTTCTTTCTTTTTTTTTTTTCTGGAGAGCAGTAATTTTTAATCAAACAAAAAAACAAACAAAAAGCTCTCAAACGGCGTCAAAACTGATAGTTCCGTCTCCAAATGACAGCGGCTTTTGTTGAAAGTCTTTTTGACTTGAGCAAAGAACAGTTCAATCAGTTCTGATGAGCGTTCAGCATTAAGAACTTTGTGGATGCGGCTCTTTGACATCAGCTGTCAATGTCATCTCGTGATAAAATCACCCCCTCAGGCTGTGTATGAATCCTGCCTGTTTAAAGGCCTTTGAAAAGCGCTCAGCTGTAGGCAACCAGCCTGGTGATGTATCCCAAAACTCCTATCAATTTACAATGAACATCCAAAAGTTCGATCTTCTCCACTTGCATAATAAATAACGCTGCTGCTGTTATATTCTCTTCTTGACACATGGTCTCCAGAAAGTAACCTGTTTCTTTTTTTTTACTCAAAGTAGCTTTTAAACAAAGAATGATTTATGTGTTGGGATACAGTCTGCAGTATTTTATCTATATATCTCAAGTTAATTGACATTGTTCATAACTTTTGCATAGTAATGGTAAAAGAAAGAAGGAATTTTTAAAAAGTAATTTGTATTTGTCAATGAATCATATCCTGGTGAGGTCAATGGAGTGGTGAATGTTGCTGGTACCTCAATGAATGGTTCTGAGGTTAAAGATAAAGACATCTTATCTTTAACCATTTTTATTAGCTAGAATTTAGATGCACATTTTACATTCAATTTAACTGAATAATATCAAACTTTCATATTGCTCTTGTGCAGTCTGAAAATAATAATGTATTTTCCAGTATCTAAAGTTTTTCTTTTGCTCTTTCACTGTTTTTCTGCTCTGTCATTCTGTCTTTTGCTCATTGTGACCTATCGGTTAAAAGTTATATAGAGTTCTCATGTAGTCTAGAAGTATGAATTTCTTTTTGTTTTCTCCCTCTTACTTCTTTTGCTCTTTGTTTTCTTTTGCTTTTTCTTTCACTCTCACTCATTCACTCTATTTGGGTCAAATGGTGGAATTGGGTTTTCCGAAAGGACGCCGATTCTAGACAAACATGACAACTAGTTTTGGAGATGATGAAAAAGAACAAGACACCGATTGATTTCTAGCCAAGAAGGCTGGTGAAATATCTTTCCAAAATTATCCTTCAAACTAACAAAGTGTTTTTGTAAAGTTGCAATTTGCTAAAGGACGTTTTGATATAGTGTGGTTGAATGTAGATTGAACCTGTTTGATTCAGAAAGAAATCCACATTAGTTTTCAATGCCACAAAGAGAACAGTTAAAAAAAAACAACTAAAAGCCTCAAATGAGCAGCATTCATACCCAGGTAAGTGCTATATTCTTCTACTGGTCTTACTGGGCTTATCACACTCATGTGATTGACTGGAATCTGTGAAGGGAAGTGAATCTTCCAGCTGATCTGACCTTTCCACTTAACTACAGCTCTAATTACTTTTTAATTACCAGCTCTTGTCATCCATTTACTGAATGACTGCCCTGCAGTGAAAAACAGAGACGTTACCTTTAAAGTACTCTTCTCAATAAGATCATAGATGTACACTGTATACTTTAACAAAACATATGTTCAGCCAGACCTGAAGAGTGCAGACGCGTTTCATCCAGATATAGTTCTTCTTTTCACACATCAAAAGCTTTCTTCTTGTGTTTTTAGAAGATGGAACGAAGCAAGAGGTTGCACTTTACCTCTTGATCTCACCTATGTTGTGATCACAACCCCCCCCTCCCCACCGATCAAGTCACTCCTCACTGCAGAGATATGTAGTTCCCCTGGGAAATAAGAGATGTTCCAGCTTTCCTCTTCCTCAGCTGTCGCCAACACGCTGCCTTTCAGCGTGATTCCTGCTCATTGTACACAAATCAGTTCTTGTGAGGTGGGACTCCGAGTGCTGATCTGTTTGAGTGTGCACTCCTAACATTTGTGCAGGGAGATCATAAGTATTTGTGTTGATGCACTTAAATGTTCTAGTTATCAGCAAAACATTAGTTAAATATTAGAAGGGAAGGTAAATGGGATACACCTTGTAGCTCAGCTGCAGCTATTCAATCATGTACTTGAAATTGTGAATGATATAAATTAATCAATATCTACATTAATAAAAGAAAAAGTGAACATCAATTTGTAATTTCCAAGAGGAGATTTAAGACAAACTATTTAAATTTATCCTTTCACTCCCACCCAACACAAATGACAGACTTTATTCCACTGAATCTTTACAAAACAAGTAAATTAGCAACTTGGAGATCATCTGGAAAGTTATTTTTGCTAACGTTTTGCTTCAAAGTTAGCACAAATACTAAACTGCAAAACAAAAACGTTGCAATTGGCGAACTAGTGGCGATAAACCCACCGCTGGAAATTACTCACTACGTATTTTCCTCTAACTTTGCAGATGAGTTCAGTAAAGCTGCTGCGGCCACGTCTCAGTGGCATTTTGTTCAAGCTGACGTTCGAGGAGCAGGTGAACAACATCCGGCCAGACATCATGAATGTGACGTTCGCCTGCGAGGAGGTGAAGAAGAGCGAAGGCTTCCGCAGACTCCTGGAGTTTGTGTTGCTGGTCGGCAATTACATGAATGCTGGCTCAAGGAACGCACAGACGTTTGGCTTCAACATCAGCTTCCTTTGCAAGGTAAGGCTCTGGCAAAACAGAAGAAAGTACTTTGTAGAACAGTCATCTGAAATAGATTGTTTCAAATGTTGCATCTGTGACGCAGCTAATTAATATACAAAGTTATTATGATGTAAAAGAGCAAACAGTATGGTATACATACAAACACACTTAGATACAATGTACAACTACTGTGCATCAGACAAAATTTGTGTCACGCAGCAATGTTTTAAGGTTTTATTATACAGATCACAAGAGGCAATCTCCAGTCGCCTAATAGGAAAAATTGTAGTTGTCCTGAATTTGGCAGACACACTCAGTCTCTCAGTGAGTGTGCAAATCCAAATGCATAGAAGAAAAATATTGAAATAAACAAAAACATGCTCCCCACCGGCACTTGTTGTAAAAGCATGTCATTACCTTCAATACCCAGAGACTTGACAGGGTTTCTAATACCTTTCAAACTAAGTTCATCGAACGAGTTAGCTTGCAGCAAGGCGTCTGACGACTCCATTTTTACGACTCACAACACGGTTTAAATATTGTGTTGAGGGAGAAAGTAAAATAACCTACACATACCTGCTCTCTCTGCTTCAAAACATAAACTTAAATAATTACTTTTGAAGTCATCAGAGAAAACCAGCGAATTTTGAGCTGACTTGTGGAGTAAGGCAGTTAAATCGCTAAATGTTTGTGTGCCGAAGAGTTTTTGACTTTTATTGATGATATTCTTCTACAAATAGAAAAACATTTAAATATTATTTATCTCCATCATCTAGATATTCATCTAAGACAAGAGACGTTACCCTATTACTCTAAAAGCATCCCTAATATGTACCAGAATCTGCAAAAATGTACACTTATTTGTACAGCATCTAATTAGTAGTTGCAGAAGTAGGAGAGTTGCACTTTGTGACATAAAGCCAATTTGAGCACACTATGCTGGCATGCAGAAAGTCATTACAAGTCCTAAAAAATTGGATTTTATGTGATTAAAGGTAGAGTCAGGCGGAAGGGAAAATGAAACAAAACGTATGTGTGTGTATTTATTCAGCCCCATTTCTGCTCACTCTACCCTGTTGCGGAGAAGTTTAAAGTATACCAACCTAAAACGTAACATGAATGAACTTCAGCATGTCTTGTACATGCTTTTGCTTTAAAATTAAACTAGTTTCTGTCTGCAGCATGCATTTGTGTTTTCTCAGAAGTAACTCTGTTCTCTTTGCTCTCCTGGTGTGGCTCATTTCCCCCAAGCATCTCAGATCAGATTGAAGTTTGTTTTTCAAGGTTTGAGAAGCCACGGTTGTCTTTTGCACTGCACGATTTTTAACCAAACGACTGAACAGAAATAAACAGTTCTCTTCGCAGTCTACGCTTGGACTTATGGGTGGAAAACCCAGATAAGAGAGCAATAAATGCATTGTGAAGACTCCCTCCATTCAATGGAGACTTAAAGCCTGTTTGGATGATGTAGAAAAAGCTCTCCTGTGATGAAGGCAGCGTAGTATTCATGCAAGCCGAGTGAATCAGCGTGGAGTGTTGGTGTAGAGCCGGTAAACGCCTCGGGGGGCTGATTGGGCCATTATTGATGGACAAGAAAGAAAAAGTATGCTTTCTCACTTTAGTCAATCAAGTAAATGGCCCCCCGGGTGTCAGGTCTAGGGTACCTAATGCGCTCATCAGCGAGGAGGTTGATGATGGGAATGTGCAGGGGGGGGAAGGGCCCCTTCTGACCCACCTTCGCCTTCGATGTTTAGCTCCTCTGCTTTAATTCTGGTTTTGTGAGGAATGGAAAGTTTCCTGAAAGCGAGCTTGTTCTCATAAGCCCTCTCCGCTCATGGCCACGGAAGAATGCCCACAGAATCATGTCTGGAATGAAGCTCTTCCAGTCGCTAAAAAACACTTGCACTAAACCGAAAATCCTCTATGCGAGACATTCTCACTATTGAAAATGCCTCAGCGGTGCTTGGATAGGAGAAACGCAGAGCAGAGCCTAATGCAAAGAAAAGGAGCTGTAAAGAAATTAAACTGAGAATGGGTCATAGGGATTGTTATCTATTAAAAATTGACCATGTGTGCACAGGTGTATCTCCATAAATCTGTATTTTACACACATTAAAACACTAAATGGCAACATCAACTTTAGGTTGGAGGATCAGGGGAAACAATAATATATTTTGATATTCACATTAATGTAGTAGTTTAAAAAGAAAATTCAGTGCAATTTTTCAAAGGTATCAAAGATATGAAGAAGTAATTGTGCTCTTCCATTTTATTTCTTCTTTAGTTGGGAAGGGGGAGAATGTTCATCAGCTCCGTTCAATAATTGAACACCAAATGGCAATGATTCATGTTCCGTTTAAGTTCAGCAAAACAGGCCGTCTATTTAATTTAGTTGTTGAGTGTGTGACAGGGAGCCATACACCCAGAATTAGTGCATCAGTGTGTTTAAAGGAATATCTGTCTTTAAAGTTTAAATAACTGCAACAATTACCAGTCTCATTATACACTTCCTAATGAAAGCAAATCCGTCTGTACTGGGCTTCACATCTGTCTCTCTCGTATAGACGGAACCGTTGTGGCAATATTTGTAAATTTATGCAAACACAATGCTTATATTCCTTTTACTTATTCACCTTTATGTACAGCTTCATAAACGGCAATAAAACATATTTGTTATCTGCTGCTGCCTTGGCATTAGGAATTAAGTTGACAAATCAACAATGATGCTAATATGAGGATTTTCCTTTCCTACCACGTCTTCCTTTGCCATTAATTGCTGCTTTATTTTATTGTAATTTTTAAATGATAAATATGCTAATAGGGAGACTTGTTTTCTTGTAATGTAGCTTAACTTTCTAAATGATCCTCTAAATTAATGTGTTGCACTCACTAGTGAAGGATTTGGAATAATTTTACCTCCGGGCTGTTTATGCTGTGAATTGAATCATATCCCTGGTGTGATTTGTTGCCAAAAAACAAAACAATGGGGTATTGTTTTTGAGTCAACATCCAATGAAAATCTTTATTTGAAATTGAAATTTTTTTCACACAGTCCTTCTAGTTGTTCCATTAAAATAGGATGAGATGTGACACATTGTGACTGTGGCCTTTGTTTTCTGTTATTATGTCGTATACAAATGAAAAAAGTTGATAAAGGTGCAGAGAAAGTCGCTCGGGATGAAGTTAGCGGTTGCTGCTTGCCGCTGCTCGGAACATGTGACATAAATAATGACCTCCATAAACAAAAGCACAAAATTAAAAAAAATGATCCATTGTTGCTGTGCAACAATGGATCATTCCAGATATTTGGAAGTTATTTGGAAGCTGGAAGAGACCTCAAAGTAGTAAAATCAATGACATATAAAAACATTTAATAAAACTCAATTTTTTTTCCCCCAGTTATTTGAAAGCATTAACTCAAGTTTATAAACAAAACAAGAAGTCAAGCTCATGAGGTATTTGGTGAAACCAAAAATTGTGATTGGCTCGTCATCTACTGTTTACTATATTAGCTACAGCTAACACAATTAGCGCTAACTTGAAATCAAAACAAATTGGAAGTTGACGGGCAGATGTTTGAAATGACGATGAAGTGTCTTTAATGTTCACTCATAAAACTGGTGTGGTATGCATTCGTACTTCTACCACTTTACTCTGACACCCCTAATTAAAATCCAGTGTGCCAGTTTGAAGAAGCCGTGGTCGTTGGGCTGGCCTGCATGTGGTGCCTTCCCAAAGCATTCAGCAATAATGCTGATGAATGTCAGGGTAATGATTTCCGATTAATAACCAGTTAAAAAGTTTCTAAGTGTTTCTGCCACAGATAATGAGTAGTCTTTCCAGCTTCTGTGGGAAAAAAAAAAAATAGAAAATCATTATTTCCATCTCGACAAGAAAGTTTTATTGAAAGAGTTGCTTCTGGTCTGATTTTTTTGGCATTCAAACAAATTAGTAGTAGTTTCTTAATGACTTCAACTCTTTATTGTCTTTTTACCTTCTAAAACTTTTTATGGTGCATTAAACAATAAGTGTCACCGAATATATTACCAAGATACAGAGCCTGAAGGTGTGGTACTTAAATGAAATTATCCAACTTTAATTGAGTTGTTGGAAGATCTCAGCGATATGCATTTTGCTTGCAGTGATCTTCGGACATTATTTGCAATATATTGTGCAGCTCTAATTACAGACATATACTTCAGTGTACTTTATTGAGGCGTTTAAGTGATTGACAAAAAAAAACAAAGTAGTACATAATCATAAAGTTGAAGAAAAATCATGGATTCTTTGCCAAATGTGCAGAACACAACAGGCAGACAGATGACAACAAAATGAACACTTTGTGTAATGGAGACGGGAGCACTGACCATTCCCCTCAACGCATGTAATCCGCCATGAAGCACAGCAATGGCAGAATCATGCTGGTGAGAGTTATTGGGGACATCAGCAAAGTTAACAGTGGGAATAGTTTAAAAGAAAACTTGTTACGGCAGAACAAAAACCCTAAACATAAAGCCAGACCTGCACTAAATTGATTCATATTAAATCAAAGTCAGGTGTTGGAATGGCCTATTCAAAGACCAGACCTGTGTGAATAGTTTTAGATGTGAACTTAGCAGGAGAAATTGACCCAAATCTAATTTTCTTTTTGCTCATATTCAACCCATACCTGACTTTTTCATGGCAGTCTGAACAACCCAAATCCGATTTGTTTTTATTTTTATTTGTGCCACTTTCATATGTGGAACTAAATGCGAACTAAATCCAAGCGTTTCAAAGTGTCTGCAGTCAGAACGGTCATGTGGCATTTTGTCTGACTTTCTAGTCATTGATGTGAGACATGCGTCATAATTCTGCACCAGAAGAAGAAGCCAGACGGGGTGAATCTGAAGATAAACCATGGCTGCGGCAAGCAGTGCCGACGTTTAACTTCCTTTTCTCTTCTTAGCTTTCTTCGTATAGTTATGATCTTATGGCATTACTGTCGTCTCCCATTGCTCTACAACTTTAAAATCGAGCTACAGATGGCGGGATCCGTCATTACCTAAACAGCGCTCTGCTGTGTGACTTCAGCGTTCCTCTTCTGCGCATGCGAGTTGCTTTGGGGTCTTAAACTGTTCACAAAGAAGTCTGATCACATTTAATCAGTAGTATGAATGTCTTTGCAAAAAAAAAACAAAAAAACATTTGATTCCTACAACTTGCTCTGTGAACATCCAGTAGCATCAGCCTATTTGGCTTTATCTTAATTTGCTACTCTTTTTAGGCCCTGTGTAGATTGTGCAGTGAGACTGATGTAAATTATTAAACAATCAAAATATTGAATGTATTTTTATTTAAAGTGTTCTGACTATCAGATGGTTTGGTCGTCATGCAAATCATGTGAACCATAAAGCATTTATCGGCACAGATCATAATATTTCTCTTTCGAAATGAGAGCGACTTCATTGACATTAAAACATTAAACCTTTTTTTTGTTATTGTTTTCAAAGTTTCTAAATACCATGAAAACAAAAGAAAACAATCATTTTCCAAATGTTTTATTTGATTATTCGAATCTTTTGCTAGGAACCAACTCACCTCACATTAATCATATTTATTAAGTTTCACTGATTAATTTTAATTAACCCATATTACCTAAAACACCAGGGCACGGGCGCCCACTGCTCTTAATGAAACCGCAGTATGGTGTGAGCACCAGCTGAGCTCACGCATTCACATTTTATCAGTGAAGCTTGGGGCAATAAAACCTGTTTACACACTCCATCCTTCGCTACCTTTTCAGTAAGCGCTGTGTTTGTGAATGTTTATAAATCAAATGGCTTCTGATAGTTATGAGACGTGCGAGAGAAGCAATGTTTCTGTCGGAAGATGAACAAACCCAAAATTCATTATCATGAAAGTAACTCGTGGCTCTCTCAATAACTGCTATCAGACAGGACAAATTGTCAGATCCTCTCACCGTTGCAGTATGTGTATCCTGTAATTGTTTCAGTATTACCGAAATGTGTGTTAATTAGCACATCCATTGTGTGCACATGCGTGGGCATCTCCAACTGCACCTTGTTTACCGCACAGATATCATCAGTGCAAGAACACCGAGGTGTGTTGTGCTAATTAGCTTTCCCAGCATGCCATTCGAACTGCATTGCAGCCACAGTGGGGAATGAATATGGAACAAGTTTTCTACGTGCTGATGTGAAGAATCACACTAACAGGTGCTCTGCTGATACGATGGTGTACTTTTCACTTTCTCACAGGTTTGAGATGTTATATATAACTACTGGTTGTGTTAAATTACATCTGTGAGCCCTAAAATTATTACCACTGACCACTGCTTCACCCCACTCATCTTGCGCCAGGATGATTTTTTTTTTCTTTTTTGTGAAAGCAGACTACAAGCACATTACTGATCACTTGGAACCTAAAACATGTTCCCTCTGTCACATGAATCAATATTTGTACAGTAGAAGTGAAATGTGTCAGACTGTAAAGTGGGGGGATTTTACTGAAATAGATTTTCCTCCATTTATTCATCAATGAAATGTTTTTTAGGGGTTTTTTTACCTGCAAAACTGCAATTGAACGTATATTCTTTTTTTTTTCCTCCCAGCTACGAGACACTAAATCCATCAGTCACAACACAACACTTCTCCATTTCCTGGCTGAGAAGTGCGAAGAGAATCACCCAGAGATTTTGAAGTTTCCAGATGAACTGGAGCATGTGGAGAGTGCCAGCAAAGGTAGGCTTCTCTGTTTATATGAGCTAAGTTGTGTTCCACAGGGTACTACATGTCTGTCTGGGATAGGAAAACGTCTTCACTGTGCAGAAACTGAACAAAATACAGATACGAGTTCACTTTTTCCATTATTTTCTTCTTGCACTATATTTTTAGCACATTAAGGCCTTCCACGTGCACATTTCCCTCGACGACAGCTAGCCGTCTCTGTTTGTGACAGAAATAGAGCTGTTTAGTTGGACCGTGCTGTCATTCTCCCCGTCAATAATCTAATTCCACTTTAATTCCTTTCTCCGGCGTTCGGAGGAATCCCCTCAGGCTTATTTACTTTGTTAGTCTCTTAATTGGTCATTTAATCTAATTCAACTAATTATGCACTTGACTGAGGCTGCCAGCCATTGTGCTAGTCAAATGAAATAGTCTTCAAGCATTTTGGGCAGAAGGATGTCTGTATGATCGCATTTGGAATCATATAGGCGTCCGATAAGAAACCTGTTAATTGACTGAGCCCAGAAAATAAATACCTCAACTCGGCAGATATTTAAAGAGACGGGAAGTGTCTTGGACACACAACACATGCAGTTGCATTCAAAAATATTCACATCTTTTTAACCTTTGTACTTTTTGTCATGCTACATCCACGTTTAAAGCCGTTTTAGGTTACTTTGATAAATCTAATCATGTCTTAACTTGGTCCAGTTAAAGTCCAAGCTTAAATCTAGTGGAGAATTGGTGGCAAGATTCAAAACCAAAGCTATTTCTTGCAACCTGACTGAGCTGGAGCTGTTTTACAATGAAGAATGAACCTGAATTCAAGTTGTTTTCTTTCCTCTTCAGAACTATGTACTACTTTGTGTTGATCCGTCACATAAAATCCAAATAAAATTAGTTTCGGTAAGTGTTTGCAATGTGACAAAATTTGAAGAAGTTCTGTCTCGATGACCACATATAGCTTTTCAGTGAGATGCCTTCAGCAGCTTTACATGACCTTGACTGGACCAATAGTATTCAGTATAATTAGGTGTTTTACACAAGTACCGTTTAATCTTTTTTCTGTCAGCAGCTTTGATAAATATTGGAGCTTAATGATTTAACAATCTATTTTCCTGGATTTACTTTGGAGCAGATGACAGCAGTGATCAGAAGACACGTCATGTCTGAATATTGCTATTGATAGATTTTAATGTTGCTATAGATTGCTTGTGTATGTTTTTACTTATTTATCCAAGCCTTCAAATTGCCTGAGGTTTGGATAAACCTCATGAGTCCCCAATACAAGATGTATTTTCACCCTCAATACATTCAGTATCTGTACTCTCTCAATTTCAGGTTAATTGGTATTTTAAGTGACTTTTCTTAACTACATATTTCTGGTGAGTTGCATCTGACTTTGTCACACAATTTTTATTTAGAACTGACAAAAAAAAAAAAAAAAAACTCACATTTATTCATTAATATATCCATCTATTCTGTGAAACACAGCTGCTGTTTATTTGGACAACTGGTGGCTGATAAAATAGTCTGATTAGAAGAAAATAGCATTGTAATTATAATTGTTCTTTCCGCCATTTAACAACATGAATATTATAAAACAATAAAGCATCCACTTTGCACATGTAATATGGGGCAAGCAGACAAGCAGAGGATGATTAAACAATAAAAAGGAAATTGTTGTACCTTGAATAAACCTTTGTTGAGCCTGTCACCCACTCGTCTGATTCATTTATTGTTTTGTTTTTGTGATTGTTGATTCTGAAAAGCTGGTGTGGGAGAACTCCATCTAAAGGACGATTTCTATGAAGGTCGCGGTCAGATTTAATCAAAGCGTCATCTTCCCTTGCAAATATTAAACAATTAATGCATGTGATTTAAATGTGCAATCAGCCCGGGGTAATTTAGAAAATTGTACTTCGTCCAACTTGATTGATTGCTCCAGACGGCTCCCCCACTTTTTAGTTTTTCTAAAGAAATAGCTTTGGATATCAGCTTTTTGTTTAGTTATTCCGTCAAAAATCAGCATTCTCCAAGAGTTGTCTGCACTGAGGAACATCCTTGTCCGATTGCAAGTTGGAGTCTAACAAGGAAGCAAGTCCTGCATTTCTAGATGTTCCCTTTGGCAACTCATTTCCTCTTTGGATTCTGCTCCTCTCAGATCTGCCTGTATGAAGGGCAGTTTTTATAAAATAATCATGTCCTCATGACAGGATTTAAGGTGTGTGGAGTTTTGACGGAGTCAAGGATAATTAGTTCAGTTGTTTTAAGCAATTATGTAATTTGTTAAGTTGGACAAATTCCTTTAAAAAGGTTAGCAGAACTAATATGTTTCTAATTTGTAAATATTTTTTATGTGTGCCTCAGTGAATTACTATATTATTGAAAAGTTAATTTCAGTAAGTCAGTTAAAACAGAATATGCATATATTTCAATTGTTTATTTTTGTTCATTTTGATGGTTTGCAGCTGATGAACCAATATTACAAGGCTTTGCTTTGCAACTTTCTCAAGGTTGGAGGTTTTCATTTTCATTGACCGTCTCTGTTTCCTTCCACTGAACTTTCCCTCAATGTTCTTAACTTCACCCGGATTCTTCGGCAATAACATTTTGTTGTCATTGTTGATGAATGACAACATATAGTGGGGGTTTAACTCACTATATGCTGGTCAGCTATCGGGTTAGCTGTGTTTATCATCATGCTGGTACATTAGAAACCCTTTATTTATAGGACTTGGATGATATAACTTTCTCTTGAGGTTTCATTAGCTGTAATCATCAAATTGAACAGAAATAAAATGCTTAAAATATGTAGCTCTGTGCAATGAATCTGAGAGTTTCAGTTTTTTATTTTTATTTCATGAAATAACATTTGATGACATTCTCAATTGCTGTGATGCACCTGCAGAATTAGGGACTTCACAGCATATGCAGACTTGATTCCCCACATTTAAAACACTTATTTTCTTCCCTTTCATTCCCAAAATGATGTATTCCATTCATGCTCAGACGCCACTGCGCTTGCCGGTTTCAAACATATACTGTAGAGCCCTTTGCAAAAGGTTTTAGGTGCTTTGGATGTCTGTGATGTTTACTTTCCATCTCCATCTGTGTGTAAATAGGAAGATGAGTTTCCAGTCTAGTTTTGCTGTTGCTTCCTGTGATTAAACTCTCAGGGCAGACGCGCTTTTAGTGTATGTACAGTTTATCTGCAGCAGGAACTCGTGAAATGAAGTAAAAGAGCAGTTAAAAAAAAAAAAAAAAGAATTAGGAAAATGAGGTTGCTGAAAGAAGCGACGGCTTCCTCTGAAAACCTAGCACTGTGACCAGATTTTTGCATAACAAGTCACAAGGCAGTCATCCCGCATTAGCAAGGTCTCTTTCTCTCTCTCCCTCTCTCCTGCTTTCTCTCTATCTCTCTCCCTGGCAGAAATCGTGCTGCAGACAAGTATTTCCAGATGGGCTGTCCAAGCTCCTCAGCAGAGGCATAAAGAAACAGACTAAAAAACACTGCTAGTCAGCCATGAAAAGTGAGTGCAGCAGACTAAAGAGACAGGGAGCTGCCATTTTTTTTTTCTTTTTTTTTTTTTTTCTTGGATTTTGAAGATTTCTTGTTGATTTATCAGTGGTAGAAAGCAGGCTGACCTTGGGACACCCACCTACTGCCCAGTGAAGTGGTGCTGATTAAAGATTGGCAGTCAGAAATGCAGCTTCTTTGATATCCTTCCATCCATGTATGAAAGCTGCTTGTATTGATGAAAGTACAAGTTGTGGTTGTCAACATTTATTTGGGAATTTTTTTCCCCCCGATTGGCTCATAAATAAAGAGGAACATCCTGTTCTTGTTTTTGCGGTACTGTGTCTGTGAATGCTGTTCACAGCTCTTGCTAATTTTGTGTATGATGCATTCAATTTGCATATACAGTAACTGTGTGGCATGGGCTTCATACCAACACAGGATCTACTGTTCTCTTTCCATACCCCTGACCTCATCTTCATAGTAACCCCTGAGCCTTCAGAGAGGTGTCATCGGCCAATTTGCCTTGTTGAATTTCCCCCAGAGATGAGCATGTGGGGACTGACAATGGGTACTAAGTATGTGTGGTGATTCCACTCAATCAGTGGCTCAGTGACGATCCGTCTTGACAATCCGGGAAAAAAGGAAATATGACACGAATGTTCTCATAAATCCATTTAGTATAAGGCATAGCCAAGGGCAAAGTACTTTGGAGCTTGTGAGAGAGAAAATGGAGAATGAGCAAAGAGGAGAAAAAAAAAAAAAAGATGAACTCTGAGGATATTAATACCACTGTGAATATATCTATTATCCACATTCATTTCAAGGCACTGCAGCATAATAAAGCAGTACCCATTTCCCATTTAAACTCTGAAGCAGTACTTGGCTCTGCATTACGTAGACAAAATGGCTTTCTGGATGGGGTGGGACACAGAAAGGATCATTTGTCTTTTGGTCTCCGTGGAATTGCAAGGAGCTGTGGGGTTCAGAAGATATTCCCTCATGCAGGCAGAGGGTAGCGAGTATTTCACTGAAATCAGGAGCAGCCGCTTGAGAATCCCTCTGAATTATTAAAACTAAACACATAAATATCACGGTGGTTAAGAAGCACCATTTCATTTTGTGTTGATGGAGTTAATTATTTAAAAATAAATGTTCTAAAATTATATTTATTTTATTTATAACAATATTTCTTCAGTTACTTTATTAAGTTTTTAACTGAACCACTAACTTTGTCGCTTGATTTAGAAATATTAAATGAAATATTGGGGAAATTTACTCTGTGTGCCCTTTCCTTTAAATCTGTCTTTCGTGTAACAGTGATGAAATGCCATCTTTAACATTATTTTCCATGTTCTTGTTTTCACATTTAAGCTGAATAAAATCTAAGTTGTCCATTGATATTAGCCTGAATAGCAGTGCATATCTTCATGGTGTTACAGAGTTTTCAGTGAACATAATAGTATGTGACTCCAAATCTTCAGTTTATTGGTGCTAGCTTGTGTTTTTACATTTTGTACATCTCATTTCAAAATGACTCTGACTTTTCTTCCTCTTTTTTTTTTTTTTTTTCAGCAAGCGTAAGCATCCTTTTTTTCTTGGCAGTCAAAACATGTTCACTTCAGTGTAGGATTGGGTTGCATCTATTTTTTTAAACCTTCTTGAAGAAATTATACAGTGGGATGAATATTATTGTCTGCCTGGACAGTGTTGTAATATTGTTGCATGTACCACTGGGCATTTTGTTTATTTTAACCTTGCTGTCTTAGACTAAAGATGCAAGGAAAGTACTTGCCTCTTGTATGAATGTAGAACTTTAATAAAAAGTCACATTATTTTATTTAAAAATCAGTGGAGCTGTTCTATTGCTTTTGTTAGAAAAAGTCCTCAGCAAGCAGCTTATGACTGAAACTAAAACATGTTTTTTTTTTTTTTTACAGGTAATGTGCTCAAAACCATCATAATATGCAGTTTGGTTTTTGCTGGTGTTGCTGAGGTGTATTTTTTTGTTTTTGAACATTTCGAATTATTTTTAAAAAAAGATGAAAAAGGTGGATACACAAGGTGAGACGTAGGTTTAAGAAGAGATTAACTTTTTTATATGATTTGAGCAAATCTACTGCATCACAAAATCATTTAAAGCAAAATGCCTTCAAAATAATAATAATAATAATAATAATAATAATAAAATAAACACATCTAGTGGATTAATCATGTTTTATCCAGGATTACAACCGCCTTGCTTAATGTTTTATTTGCATAGTCTTATTATTCTTTTATGGGGACAGGTCACACTCATAAGTTTACTTTATTGTAAAATTCCCAACCCTGGGAAATGTATTTGTCTCTTTTTACCTTTTTTTCTGTTGCTAGTGCCATAAAATCTACATTGTTACATTTAATCTCAGTGGACTAGCTCTCGGGTTTCACTGATATCCGTTAATGTTGATTTTTTTCTTTTGCTGTCATCTTCATGGTACCTAAATGATACCCCTGTACTACTGACAGAGGTTTCCAAGTGTATAAAAGCTACAACATGTCGTTTTGTTAGCAGATTTAGTTTGCAGTTCTTTATTAAACATGCATAGTACTTATTAGTATGCATGAAAAGTGTAGTAAAATAACGCCACTTCATGACTGAAGTGGTAGATGAACAAAGCTAAAGCAATCTCTACACCACTGATTTTTTAAATTTATTTATTTTTTTTTTATATTTGATGATCGTGTGCAAAGTATTAACTTACTGCTATAGAACAACCCAGCCTCACTTTATCTCATCATTTTGAAAAACAAACATTTTTGCTGTGGAATAGCCAAGAATTTCTTAGCCAGTAATACCAACACGCTTCTCTTTTTACACACAGGACAGAAATATGATGAATGCCACACTTAGCAGTCACTTAGATTTGTCATACTAAAGGTATTTCTCCTTTTGAAGTATTTGAATGGCAGTCTGACTCAGGTGGTTATTATTAATCTCAGTGGGAGTGATCCATTTGCTTTTTATTCGTGTGAAGCCTGAGGAAGTGTATCGTTTCAGCTTAATGGCAATTTATTAGAGGAGAAATAGCAAGCAGATGAAAGTAAGGAAGTTTTCTTTTTCTTACCCACGTAATCTGTGATGACATTTTAACAAGACAGAATGCACCTCAAACAACAGAAAACTGTACGGTTATGGGAAATGATCAGTGAACTTTGATTTTTGACTATAACGTGACTGATCCACTCAAAGTTGGTTAAAGTTTTGATTCAAATCTTAGGAGAAACTAAAGTGAAAGTCACAAACTTCAGCTAGGACTCAAAGCTAGATTAGTATTTTGAAAATATTAACACTTGGTGTGTATTTCCAAATACCACGTCACAATCTAAAGACAAAACTTTTATTAGTTTTGACAGAATTACAAAAATATAATCTGTAGAGAATTGATTCTTATACTATTTATCAATTGCCACATAATTCATTGATGATCACAAATCTAATTTTTCTTAACTCCAGTGAATAACAATATTTTATTTAGGAGCATCAGCAGTTTGCGCCGGCTAACTGCATGAGCAGGAACAAGCCACATTTAGCTTAGCTGCCGTTAGCTTTAAGAAAACGGGCTATTTTATTTAGCTTAGTGGCCAAAAAAGGGATAAATCAAAAACTGCAGAAACACGGTAAATATACACAATATAGACACTCAAATTGCTCACCCTAAACTATTGTTTCTACCCAAATACAACCGACTCTGAACCGAGTTCTGATGGATGAGGTGAGCTTAGCCATTCTAAGTCTGTGTCGGGAACCAGAGGAGAGCTAGGAAATATGTATGAAGTAATTTCCTCTCTGCATTAATCAAATATTGTTTAGTTCCAGTCAATAAAAATCTATTTATTTATACAGCGGTGTAATAGGGTGAGGTAGTCGTACAGGATCGGCAGGACCAGTGGTGTAAATGGACAGTGTGACATGAAGGATATTAGAAACAGGAAACAGTCCTGTCCAGCTCCACCAGCGCTGAGTGAGTGATGAGCTCTGGAGAGGTTTTTCTTTCTATTTCACGTTTTTCCCCTCCGCTTGCTTCACGGTGGATGAATAGTTCATTGTGAGAGCATAACAACTACTCTCTTCCTTTTTTCCACCTTTTTTCTCCCGCTTTTTGTTCTTTCTGTCCATCTCACTTTCCCTCCCCCTCTCATTTCCTACACCACCGCTTTAGCGAGCCTATATAAATGTAGACAGAGATAGACACATGCAGGGAGGCCAGCAGCGCTGCTTAGCATCAGGCTCCGGTCGGTGACAGCGGATTTCAATGAGGGTTGACAATGGGACCAGGAGTGAGAATAATGCTTTTTGCCAGCCTAGAAATTCAGCCTGTCACAGAAGACCATTTTCCATGCTGAGAGAGTTCCATGAACCGAGGTGTTGAAGGAAGTGCCATTTTAAATGTGGCTCTTTTTTTCTACAGTAAACTTCTAAGAATGACTTTTTTTGCCCTTGAAGGGGAGAAGAAAGTATTTTCATCGGATCAAAAACTTTTTTTTTTTTTTTTGCTGAAAACTTTTTCTTGGAAATATCGTTCATTCATTTACACATTCATCATGGATGGATGTTTGCGTGATTTCTGAATGGTTTTCACTCGTAGCTCTTTTAACCTTCTCAGGATTCAATAAAAGTACTTTACAATGTATTTTTTATTCACAACAGCACTCACAGCATCACTTCACACACAAAGAAGTGCTTTACAGTGGCTGTTGCCCAGCTTTGCCTTCCCTGTTTTAGTGCTCTCACTTTATTCATATTTTTTCACACTTTTTTTAAGGAAGCCATGTTGTTGCACAGCCTGGATAAAATAACAATCATTGGGCGGTCAAGACCACAATACTGATCAATCTGGGACCCACAATATTACATTTTGGGGGACAATTATTTCCCATCAAGCCCCAATAAAAATATTGACATTTTAAAAGCATCGTTATAATAATGAGACACCCTTTTTGAGAAAGAGTCTCACTTTCAAAATCGGCGTCTTTAAGCAACAATAAAAAACAATGTACACAATAAATGAACTGAAAAAGTTCAAAGAAAAGTAAGACATTGTAGTTTTAAGACATTACATTAAAACGTGCTTCAACTTGTTAAGGTGAAAAAAGCTTCCAAGCTTCTTGATGTTTATCGGACAAAAGGAGCATTGGAGGAAATAGCTGTTTTCCCAAGTTCTGTATGTACTGATGGAACAACCAAATTCAATGCAAGTCTAAGTGGAGGCCGCAGTTCTTTTCAAAAAGGCTTTACAGAGACAGGTAACCAAATGTTGATTTACAAATGGAAATTTCCCGGTTCAAAGTTATGTGGAGATAACGAAGACCACGTAACCGTAGGATACAAAGAACAATAGTGGGCATTCAGGTCATTTTCTCATCTTGAATGAAAAAATCAGATTATTTTCTATAAAAGAATAAACCCTAGTTTTAATTTGACTTATTAAACAGATGTTCAATATGGAACTTAGAGGTTTAAGTTCAACTTATAACCTGAAAAATAAGTTAATCGTTATTCAATTTGAAGAAGAATAAATAAATAACTTTGTCATCTGCATAATGAAGAGATGTATCACAAACACTCTAGAACATCCACAACATGAATGCAAATAAAAAGTACTGGTCCAAATATAGAGCCTTATGGAAAACCTTCTTCCAATATTTAGATAGAAGGAAATATGATTGAGATAAACACACTGCTTATGACCAGAAATTTTACTTAAAAAACAACTTCTGTCTTGGTATGAATATTTACATCTGAAAGTCTTGGACATCAAATTATATGAAACCTTTCAGGTACAAAAATCCATGTTTATGTTGGCATAAACAGCCTAATTGAACATTTTAAAACCCCTCCAGAGCTGATTTTCAAATTTTCCCTCTCAAAACGTTATCAAACATTCTGATTCGTGTTACGCACAGATAAAGTGGGATGAGCCAAATAAAACTTGTCACAACGATGGCTGAAGAGCTGAACTTAGAAATCAGTAAGAGGACGACTCATCCAATACCGAGGAACCTTGAAGTTGTTGTCACAGGGGAGACCTGATATATTCGTATCTGTCCGGCTCTTCTGATCCGTATGATAATGGCTATGATCGCTGCTGAGCAAATGAGCAGGAAACTGAGGTTTCTCTGAAGTGATTCCTGCACCCTCCAGATAAGGCACCGTTGAGACCTCACAAGGCTTCGGTGCCTCCCTGACATGAACATCAGAATACAGCCAACCTCTTCACAGTCAATGATCGACAAGAATTCATATTCAAAAGGACACGTTGGTTGAATTATATGGTATTGTTAGATACTTTTGCATCAACTCAACCAATTATTTAAAAACCCTATAGGTTTAATTTGATTACTGTAATTTGCTGTCAAAATTTTGCTTATTCTTCATTTTATTAAAATTTCCGATTAAGCTAGATTCGAAAATAGTCACTATTAAACAAACATGATTTTGTAAATTCTGTCAAGTTAGTGTTTTTAAATTCCACTTCCTTTTGTATTCAAAAATTGCTGTTGAGGCTTTTAATGAAATGCTTGGCATCAGTTCAACATGAAAGTTATTTCATAACACAATATATGAAAATTGAAAAGTAATAAAATAAGGCAAAATCAAAAATCATCTCAGATATATCTGATTATTTTTTAATTGTACTATTTGTTGTGTTAAATTATTTCAATATTCTTAAACCAATTAGTCTTACTCTTAAAATACATCTGATAGATATTTTTAAGTGAAGCACAATATGTCGGCATCAACATTAGTTTCAACCAGTGTTAGTCATTTTCTAATAATATTGTCAATACTGGTATTGAAATCTCCAGTACTAAATAACAGTTGTCAGCCATAACACCAATATACAAATTTAAATTATCACATCGGTGCATCTCTAGTTATCAACTGCAGTAGCAGACTTGCATTTTACAAAACTCTTCTTGGTTTAAGTTTCATAAACATGATCAGATCACAAACAACTAACAATTCTCACTCCTAGAAATATTGATTAATAATGTTGAAAAAAGTTCAGTCTACAGAATGGAGTGAGTGAAAAGTTAAATAGTTAAATCACTTCTGTGTCTGTATAAATCCTCGCAGACTTCATGCTCTTGTATCAGCATTGCTTGGGCAGACCTGCATTAAGGTCATCGATAGGCCTATTTTACGTCTGTTGCACAGATGTGATTTGCAAATTCACATTAAGCAAAAGGAATCAATAAACTTTTTTTTTTCCACTTTTGAGATATTCAGTCTTAAACCAACCTGCATAAACAAAGGAGCAACAAAAAAAGATGTTCGTAGCTTCAGCTATAGACTGATCTGCAAGGAAAACCACTGAATTCTTTAAAAAGTTAAATATTTAAATTGTATATATTGAGATAAGCCCCAAACCTCCATTTATTTTCTCCATGGCTGCCAAAACAGAAGTTAATATTCGGCCTGTGGCATTTTTGAAATCGACTGTAAAGACTTGAAGTCTTTAGTTCCAAGTTCTGTTAATCTTTACCGCTCAATACACACAAATGCCACGACTTGAAAAATACCAATCACAACAGGCTTGCTATTTACCCAGAAAAGCAACAGATCATTTTCTGACTAGGTGGTCATTGCGGTTAAGTGCCTGTGTTTTTCTCTTATTCCTTCCCACACTCTCTGCCTCTATTGACCACGGCTTGAGAAAACGTGTCTGTGGATGAAATGCTGTCATAAGAATCGGACTGACTCCCTGTGTGTCTGCGGGGGTGGGAATTGATTTTGGATACTATATTGAGTAATTTTTATCATGGGCTGTCATCAATACCTGATTTAAAAGCATGGCCTGCAGCTCACATGGCAGAGCTGCTCATCGGGAGTTTTAGCGGGCCTGGGGAAATTGGTTCCCCTGGGCCTGTTTCAGTTAATGCATGCCACTAAGTGTGAAGACTCAACCATCACTCATGATTTATATCCCAGATAGGAGCAAAGATATAGCAGCACATAGGCTTTCAGTGACTGCATTGTAACATTTATTTGTTGCTGTAAGACTTTTTGCAGGATCTGCCAAGACCACGCTCAGCTGTGTCTGTCATTTTCCGGTTGTTGTTTTTTGTTTGGAAGCCTGCTAAAATGCCACACTCTTTTTCTTGCAATTTTATTTCAGACATATTGTTGTAAACTAGCACAAATGATTTCTCCTGCGTACTGCAGTGTCAAGTATTTACCGTGGCTGAAAAACAGAAGCGTCTCTGTTGCCAGCTCCATGCATCTTGAAATGTAGGAGGAAAATGGGTCTCTTTGATTACCCACCTTCATACCTGAATGTGTCTGTCCTGTGTTGTACACGCCATATTGTGTTTGTTTGCCTTTATGATGTAAATTTGCTTGGTCTCCTCTAATTCTGTCCCCGGGCTTCGTGGAACAAGTTTAATTTAGCAGCCAGCCCTCTATTTCCAAAACAAATCTAACAGGTCCTGACTATGACCTTTCTCTTACATGTTGATGATTTGCATTTCCACCCTCTTTGTTTTTTATAGCTCTGATATGGAGTCACACTGTGTGATCCATATTCAAATGATATTTAAATCAGCGCCACATTTGCATGAAAAATTGAGGATTTGAAGCCGGGTCGCCTGCATACTGATCAGAGGGACAACCTTCATTGGAAGGAGGCTTGATATAGCAAATAAATGGGACAGGGTATTAATAATCTTCATGGAAGGAGTGTTCTATATTGTGCGCCACCATGACGGAGTGTTTTCCTCCCATGTAATGAAGCCCATATATTTCTCAAGCTCTTTGCTTTCAACTCAAGAAATGATTACGCTCTTCAAACAGAAGGATTCAGCCACGGTGTTGCATTTTAAGGAGTAAATTACCCGAAGAAGGACAAACACCAACATAGTTTCAAGCAAACCTTTTTTTCACCCAAACATCGCATTGAATCAATATGATGTTTGTGGAAATTAGCGCGGCGTTCGGAAAATAAAAAAAATAAAGTTCAAACTCTTTCAGAGCAGCTCCTTGAAGAGCACTTAAAAGCCTATCTGTGACATATTCGAGCTGTCGAATTATTTCAAAATGTATGCTTTTAAAAGTAAGATGGAAAAACTTCACGAATTGCATTGTTGGTAAAAGTAATTTGTGGTTTAATATTTGAAAAATCTTTCCAACTCCTCATGCTTCCCTCCGTGTGTCGAAGCTGTCAGTTATCCTGTCGCTTCGTGTAATCCCAGCTTCTCTCCATGACCTTGAGGCTGAAACTCTGCGGGGTTCGCGCCATCTGTTGCACGACCTCATGTCACCAAAGAAATTTCTCTGACTGTATGTTGTTGGTATCATGCTGCAAAGTGAATTAGGGAACAGTCACATTCTCTGCTGGTGCTTTTCATGATAGTGGATTAAAAAAAAAAAGATCTGCAGACCACTTTTAAATCGCCAGGTCTTTGTGATGTAAGAAAGTGAAACTAAGATGAATCGTTTTGTAACTTTAACCTCTTCTCATCAATTGAAAAATTAACTGAAAGGTGTTTTTTTTGTTGTTGTTTTTTTTAAAACAAACCTAAAAATAATATGGTTGCATGAGCACTTCTTTTCAGGCATGTGTTTTACCCCCTAAAACAAGATGCGCCATATTGACAGAGTCCTACCCAAACAGCCCCCCGCTGTTTGGGTAGGACTCTGTCAATATGGCGCATCTTTGCAAGTTTTTTTCTTAAAAAAAATGCTCAAAACCTGTAAAATAGAATCATGCAAAAGCAGCACCTGCTGTGAGAAGACATGCTAAAGATGACGTTTTCTTTATCTTCCAGTTTTCTAAGCAGAAAACCTAAAGGTTTTGTGGAAACATTGACTCTGGAATAATTTTATAGCTGCTTACAAATCCACTGGGTATTGAATTAAAGGCTTTATGGTAGCCTCTCTGAAGCCGCCTTTTAATTCATTTGTCAGTGTACTTTATCACTTTGTTTATTGAAAAGACCAATTTGTGTTGAAGCTATAACTCTCTGGAAATCTTGAGCAGTTTCTTGAATATTTTAAAAATAACTTTTTTGCTCATATTTTACGAACTGCACCATTAATTTCCACAGAGAACAGAAAAACCATACCATAAAGCTGCCAACTCCATATTTCACATTTGGGAG